>NW_027227840.1:0-56145 GCF_037783145.1 Equus przewalskii | reverse complement strand
GCTCTGCACAGTTCTCTTACAGCCTACCGGGAACATCTCTTACAAAGGCCTGTGAAACGCAGTTTCTTTACAGGCCTAACCTAGCTGAAGTAGAACTTCTGCTCTGGGTGTGCTACATTGCCCTGGAGCTGAAAGGCACAACGCGCGGCCTTCTTTCCAAAGGGCGAGTTGGGACCCAAAGCATCTTGCTTCCAGCTCTTTGGGAAGCTAAGAAACAACTCGCTCTGCACAGTGCTCTTACAGCCTACCGGGAACATCTCTTACAAAGGCCTGTGAAACGCTCTTTCTCTGCAGGCCTGATCTGGCTGAAGTAGAACTTCTGCTCTGCGTGAGCTGCATTGCCCTAGAGCTGAAAGTCACAACGTGCAGGCTTCTTTCCAAAGGGTGAGTTGGGCCCCAAAGCTCTTGCTTCCAGCTCTTTGGTTAGCTAGGAAACAACTCGCTGTGCACAGGGCTCTTACAGCCTACCAGGAACATCTCTTACAAATCCCTGTGAAACGCAGTTTCTTTGCAGGCCTGATCTGGCTGAAGTAGAACATATGCTCTGCGTGTGCTACGTTGCCCTACAGCTGAAAGGCACAACGTGCCGGCTTGTTTCCAAAGGGCGAGTTGGGCCCCAAAGCATCTTGCTTCCAGCTCTTTGGGAAGCTAAGAAACAACTCGCTCTGCACTGTGCTCTTACAGCCTACCGGGAACATCTATTACTAAGGCATGTGAAACGCAGTATCTTTGCAGGCCTGATCTGGCTGCAGTAGAACTTCTGCTCTGCGTGTGCTACATTGCCCTAGAGCTGAAAGGCACAACGTGCCGGCTTCTTTCCAAAGGGCGAGTTGGGCCCCAAAGCATATTGCTTCCAGTTCTTTGGGAAGCTAAGAAACAACTCGCTCTGCACAGTGCTCTTACAGCCTAACGGGAACATCTCTTACAAAGGCCTGTGAAACGCAGTTTCTTTGCAGGCCTGATCTGGCTGAAGTAGAACTTCTGCTCTGCGTGAGCTACATTGCCCTAGAGCTGAAAGGCACAACGTGCAGGCTTCTTACCAAAGGGCGAGTTGGGCCGCAAAGCATCTTGCTTCCAGCTCTTTGGGAAGCTAAGAAACAACTCGCTCTGCACAGTGCTCTTACAGCCTACTGGGAAGATCTCTTACAAAGGCCTGTGAAACGCTCTTTCTCTGCAGGCCTGATCTGGCTGAAGTAGAACTTCTGCTCTGCGTGTGCTACATTGCCCTAGAGCTGAAAGGCACAACGTGCAGGCTTCTTTCCAAAGGGCGAGTTGGGCCCCAAAGCATCTTGCTTCCAGCTCTTTGGGAAGCTAAGAAACAACTCGCTCTGCACAGTGCTCTTACAGCCTACCGGGAACATCTCTTACAAAGGCCTGTGAAACGCAGTTTCTTTGCAGGCCTGACCCAGCTGAAGTAGAACTTCTGCTCTGGCTGTGCTACATTGCCCTAGAGCTGAAAGGCCCAACGTGCAGGCTTCTTTCGAAAGGGCGAGTTGGGCCCCAAAGCATCTTGCTTCCAGCTCTTTGGGAAGCTAAGAAAAAAATCGCTCTGCACAGTGCTCTTACAGCCTACCGGCAACATCTCTTACAAACGCCTGTGAAACGCAGTTTCTTTACAGGCCTGACCAAGCTGAAGTAGAACTTCTGCTCTGGGTGTGCTACATTGCCCAGAGCTGAAAGGCACAACGTGCAGGCTTCGTTCCAAAGGGCGAGTTGGGCCCCAAAGCATCTTGCTTCCAGCTCTTTGGGAAGCTAAGAAACAACTCGCTCTGCACAGTTCTCTTACAGCCTACCGGGAACATCTCTTACAAAGGCCTGTGAAACGCAGTTTCTTTACAGGCCTAACCTAGCTGAAGTAGAACTTCTGCTCTGGGTGTGCTACATTGCCCTGGAGCTGAAAGGCACAACGCGCGGCCTTCTTTCCAAAGGGCGAGTTGGGACCCAAAGCATCTTGCTTCCAGCTCTTTGGGAAGCTAAGAAACAACTCGCTCTGCACAGTGCTCTTACAGCCTACCGGGAACATCTCTTACAAAGGCCTGTGAAACGCTCTTTCTCTGCAGGCCTGATCTGGCTGAAGTAGAACTTCTGCTCTGCGTGAGCTGCATTGCCCTAGAGCTGAAAGTCACAACGTGCAGGCTTCTTTCCAAAGGGCGAGTTGGGCCCCAAAGCATCTTGCTTCCAGCTCTTTGGGAAGCTAAGAAACAACTCGCTCTGCACAGTGCTCTTACAGCCTACCGGGAACATCTCTTACAAAGGCCTGTGAAACGCAGTTTCTTTGCAGGCCTGATGTGGCTGAAGTAGAACTTCCGCTCTGCGTGTGCTACAATGCCCTAGAGATGAAAGGCCCAACGTGCAGGCTTCTTTCCAAAGGGCGAGTTGGGCCCCAAAGCATCTTGCTTCCAGCTCTTTGGGAAGCTAAGAAACAACTCGCTCTGCACAGTGCTCGTACAGCCTACCGGGAATATCTCTTACAGAGCCCTGTGAAACGCAGTTTCTTTGCAGGCCTGATCTGGCTGAAGTAGAACTTCTGCTCTGCGTGTGCTACAATGCCCTAGAGCTGAAAGGCACAACGAGCAGGCTTCTTTCCAAAGGGCGAGTTGGGCCCCAAAGCATCTTGCTTCCAGCTCTTTGGGAAGCTAAGAAACAACTCGCTCTGCACAGTGCTCTTACAGCCTACCGGGAACATCTCTTAGAAAGGCCTGTGAAACGCAGTTTCTTTGCAGGCCTGATCTGGCTTAAGTAGAACTTCTGCTCTGCGTGTGCTAAATTGCCCTAGAGCTGAAAGGCACAACAGGCAGGCTTCTTTCCAAAGGGCGAGTTGGGCCCCAAAGCATCTTGCTTCCAGCTCTTTGGGAAGCTAAGAAACAACTCGCTCTGCACAGTGCTCTTACAGCCTACCGGGAACCACACTTACAAAGGCCTGCGAAATGCGGTTTCTTTGCAGGCCTGATCTGGCTGAAGTAGAACTTCTGCTCTGCGTTCGCTCCATTGCCCTAGAGCTGAAAGGCCCAACGTGCAGGCTTCTTTGAAAAGGGCGAGTTGGGCCCCAAAGCATCTTGCTTCCAGCTCTTTGGGAAGCTAAGAAAAAACTCGCTCTGCACAGTGCTCTTACAGCCTACCGGCAACATCTCTTACAAAGGCCTGTGAAACGCAGTTTCTGTGCAGACCTGACCAAGCTGAAGTAGAACTTCTGCACTGCGTGTGCTACATTGCCCTAGAGCTGAAAGGCACAACGTGCAGGCTTCGTTCCAAAGGGCGAGTTGGGCCCCAAAGCATCTTGCTTCCAGCTCTTTGGGAAGCTAAGAAACAACTTGCTCTGCACAGTGCTCTTACAGCATACCGGCAACATCTCTTACAAAGGACTGTGAAACGCAGTTTCTTTGCAGGCCTGATATGGCTGAAGTAGAACTTCTGCTCTGGGTGTGCTACATTGCCCTAGAGCTGAAAGGCCCAACGTGCAGGCTTCGTTCCAAAGGGCGAGTTGGGCCCCAAAGCATCTTGCTTCCAGCTCTTTGGGAAGCTAAGAAACAACTCGCTCTGCACAGTGCTCATACAGCCTACCGGCAACATCTCTTACAAAGGACTGTGAAACGCAGTTTCTTTGCAGGCCTGATCTGGCTGAAGTAGAACTTCTGCTCTGGGTGTGCTACATTGCCCTAGAGCTGAAAGGCACAACGTGCGGCCTTCTTTCCAAAGGGCGAGTTGGGCCCCAAAGCATCTTGCTTCCAGCTCTTTGGGAAGCTAAGAAACAACTCGCTCTGCACAGTGCTCTTACAGCCTACCGGGAACATCTCTTACAAAGGCCTGTGAAACGCAGTATCTTTACAGGCCTGACCCGGCTGAAGTAGAACTTCTGCTCTGGGTGTGCTACATTGCCCAGAGCTGAAAGGCACAACGTGCAGGCTTCTTTCCAAAGGGCGAGTTGGGCCCCAAAGCATCTTGCTTCCAGCTCTTTGGGAAGCTAAGAAACAACTCGCTCTGCACAGTGCTCTTACAGTCTACCGGGAACATCTCTTACAAAGGCCTGTGAAACGCAGTTTCATTGCAGGCCTGATCTGGCTGCAGTAGAACTTCTGCTCTGCATGTGCTACATTGCCCTAGAGCTGAAAGCCACAACGTGCAGACTTCTTTCCAAAGGGCGAGTTGGGCCCCAAAGCATCTTGCTTCCAGCTCTTTGGGAAGCTAAGAAACAACTCGCTCTGCACAGCGCTCTTACAGCCTACCGGGAACATCTCTTACAAAGGCCTGTGAAACGCAGTATCTTTGCAGGCCTGATCTGGCTGCAGTAGAACTTCTGCTCTGCGTGTGCTACATTGCCCTAGAGCTGAAAGGCACAACGTGCCGGCTTCTTTCCAAAGGGCGAGTTGGGCCCCAAAGCATCTTGCTTCCAGTTCTTTGGGAAGCTAAGAAACAACTCGCTCTGCACAGTGCTCTTACAGCCTACCGGGAACATCTCTTACAAAGGCCGGTGAAACGCAGTTTCTTTGCAGGCCTGATCTGGCTGAAGTAGAACTTCTGCTCTGCGTGTGAAACATTGCCCTAGAGAAGAGAGGCACAACGTGCAGGCTTCTTTCCAAAGGGCGAGTTGGGCCCCAAAGCATCTTGCTTCCAGCTCTTTGGGAAGCTAAGAAACAACTCGCTCTGCACAGTGCTCTTACAGCCTACCGGGAACATCTCTTACAAAGGCCTGTGAAACGCAGTTTCTTTGCAGGCCTGATCTGGCTGAAGTAGAACTTATGCTCTGGGTGTGCTGCATTGCCCTAGAGCTGAAAGGCACAACGTGCAGACTTCTTTCCAAATGGCGAGTTGGGCCCCAAAGCATCTTGCTTCCAGCTCTTTGGGAAGCTAAGAAACAACTCGCTCTGCACTGTGCTCTAACAGCCTACCGGGAACATCTATTACAAAGGCCTGTGAAACGCACTTTCTTGGCAGGCCTGATCTATCTGAAGTAGAACTTCTGCTCTGAGTGTGCTACATTGCCCTAGAGCTGAAAGGCACAACGTGCAGGCTTCTTTCCAAAGGGCGAGTTGGGCCCCGAAGCTCTTGCTTCCAGCTCTTTGGTTAGCTAGGAAACAACTCGCTCTGCACAGGGCTCTTACCAGCCTACCGGGAACATCTCTTACAAAGGCCTGTGAAACGCAGTTTCTTTGCAGGCCTGATGTGGCTGAAGTAGAACTTCTGCTCTGGGTGTGCTACGCTGCCCTAGAGGTGAAAGGCACAACGTGCAGGCTTCTTTCCAAAGGGCGAGTTGGGCCCCAAAGCATCTTGCTTCCAGCTCTTTGGGAAGCTAAGAAACAACTCCCTCTGCACAGTGCTCTTACAGCCTACCGGGAACATCTCTTACAAAGGCCTGCGAAATGCGGTTTCTTTGCAGGCCTGATCTGGCTGAAGTAGAACTTCTGCTCTGCGTTCGCTCCATTGCCCTAGAGCTGAAAGGCCCAGCGTGCAGGCTTCTTTCCAAAGGGCGAGTTGGGCCCCAAAGCATCTTGCTTCCTGCTCTTTGGGAAGCTAAGAAAAAAATCGCTCTGCACAGTGCTCTTATAGCCTACCCGCAACATCTCTTACAAACACCTGTGAAACGCAGTTTCTTTACAGGCCTGACCAAGCTGAAGTAGAACTTCTGCTCTGGGTGTGCTACATTGCCCAGAGCTGAAAGGCACAACGTGCAGGCTTCGTTCCAAAGGGCGAGTTGGGCCCCAAAGCATCTTGCTTCCAGCTCTTTGGGAAGCTAAGAAACAACTCGCTCTGAACAGTGCTCTTACAGCCTACCGGGAACATCTCTTACAAAGGCCTGTGAAACGCAGTTTCCTTGCAGGCCTGATCTGGCTGAAGTAGAACTTCTGCTCTGCGTGTGCTGCATTGCCCTAGAGCTGAAAGGCACAACGTGCAGGCTTCTTTCCAAAGGGCGAGTTGGGCCCCAAAGCATCTTGCTTCCAGCTCTTTGGGAAGCTAAGAAACAACACGCTCTGCACCGTGCTCTTACAGCCTACCGGGAACATCTCTTACAAAAGCCTGTGAAACGCAGTTTCTTTGCAGGCCTGATCTGGCTGAAGTAGAACTTCTCCTCTGGGTGTGCTACATTGCCCTAGAGCTGAAAGGCACAAGGTGTAGGCTTCTTTCCAAAGGGCGAGTTGGTCCCCAAAGCATCTTGCTTCCAGCTCTTTGCGACGCTAAGAATCAACTCGCTCTGCACAGTGCTCTTACAGCCTACCTGGAACATCTCTTACAAAGGACTGTGAAACGCAGTTTCTTTACAGGCCTAACCTAGCAGAAGTAGAACTTCTGCTCTGGGTGTGCTACATTGCCCTGGAGCTAAAAGGCACAACGTGCGGCCTTCTTTCCAAAGGGCGAGTTTGGCCCCAAAGCATCTTGCTTCCAGCTCTTTGGGAAGTTAAGAAACAACTCGCTCTGCACAGTGCTCTTATAGCCTACAGGGAACATCTCTTACAAAGGCCTGTGAAACGCAGTTTCTTTGCAGGCCTGATCTGCCTGAAGTAGAACTTCTGCTCTGCGTGTGCTACATTGCCCTAGAGCTGAAAGGCACAACGTGCAGGCTTCTTTCCAAAGGGCGAGTTGGGCCCCAAAGCTCTTGCTTCCAGCTCTTTGGTTAGCTAGGAAACAACTCGCTGTGCACAGGGCTCTTACAGACTACCGGGAACATCTCTTACAAAGGCCTGTGAAACGCAGTTTCTTTGCAGGCCTGATCTGGCTGAAGTAGAACTTATGCTCTGCGTGTGCTACGTTGCCCTACAGCTGAAAGGCACAACGTGCCGGCTTGTTTCCAAAGGGCGAGTTGGGCCCCAAAGCATCTTGCTTCCAGCTCTTTGGGAAGCTAAGAAACAACTCGCTCTGCACTGTGCTCTTACAGCCTACCGGGAACATCTCTTACAAAAGCCTGTGAAACGCAGTTTCTTTGCAGGCCTGATATGGCTGAAGTAGAACTTCTGCTCTGGGTGTGCTACATTGCCCTAGAGCTGAAAGGCACAAGGTGCAGGCTTCTTTCCAAAGGGCGAGTTGGGCCCCAAAGCATCTTGCTTCCAGCTCTTTGCGACGCTAAGAAACAACTCGCTCTGCACAGTGCTCATACAGCCTACCCGCAACATCTCTTACAAAGGCCTGTGAAACGCAGTTTCTTTACAGGCCTAACCTAGCTGAAGAAGAACTTCAGCTCTGGGTGTGCTACATTGCCCTGGAGCTGAAAGGCACAACGTGCAGCCTTCTTTCCAAAGGGCGAGTTGGGCCCCAAAGCATCTTGCTTCCAGCTCTTTGAGAAGCTAAGAAACAACTCGCTCTGCACAGTGCTCTTACAGCCTACCGGGAACATCTCTTACAAAGGCCTGTGAAACGCAGTATCTTTGCAGGCCTGATCTGGCTGAAGTAGAACTTCTGCTTTGCGTTCGCTCCATTGCCCTAGAGCTGAAAGGCCCAACGTGCAGGCTTCTTTCCAAAGGGCGAGTTGGGCCCCAAAGCATCTTGCTTCCAGCTCTTTGGGAAGCTAAGAAACAACTCGCTCTGCACTGTGCTCTTACAGCCTACCGGGAACATCTATTACAAAGGCCTGTGAAACGCAGTTTCTTTGCAGGCCTGATCTGGCTGAAGTAGAACTTCTGCTCTGCGTGCGCTCCATTGCCCTAGAGCTGAAAGTCACAACGTGCAGGCTACTTTCCAAAGGGCGAGTTGGGCATAAAAGCATCTTGCTTCCAGCTCTTTGGGAAGCTAAGAAACAACTCGCTCTGCACATTGCTCTTACAGCCTACCGGCAACATCTCTTACAAAGGACTGTGAAACGCAGTTTCTTTGCAGGCCTGATGTGGCTGCAGTAGAACTTCTGCTCTGTGTGTGCTACATTGCCCTAGAGCTGAAAGGCCCAACGTGCAGGCTTCTTTCCAAAGGGCGAGTTGTGCCCCAAAGCATCTTGCTTCCAGCTCTTTGGGAAGCGAAGAAACAACTCGCTCTGCACAGTGCTCTTACAGCCTAACGGGAACATCTCTTACAAAGGCCGGCGAAACGCAGTTTCTTTGCAGGCCTGATCTGGCTGAAGTAGAACTTCTGCTCTGAGTGCGCTACATTGCCCTAGAGCTGAAAGGCACAACGTGCAGGCTTCTTTCCAAAGGGCGAGTTGGGCCCCAAAGCTCTTGCTTCCAGCTCTTTGGTTAGCTAGGAAACAACTCGCTGTGCACAGGGCTCTTACAGCCTACCAGGAACATCTCTTACAAATCCCTGTGAAACGCAGTTTCTTTGCAGGCCTGATCTGGCTGAAGTAGAACTTATGCTCTGCGTGTGCTACGTTGCCCTACAGCTGAAAGGCACAACGTGCCGGCTTGTTTCCAAAGGGCGAGTTGGGCCCCAAAGCATCTTGCTTTCAGCTCTTTGGGAAGCTAAGAAACAACTCGCTCTGCACTGTGCTCTTACAGCCTAACGGGAACATCTCTTACAAAGGCCTGTGAAACGCAGTTTCTTTGTAGGCCTGATCTGGCTGAAGTAGAACTTCTGCTCTGCGTGAGCTACATTGCCCTAGAGCTGAAAGGCACAACGTGCAGGCTTCTTACCAAAGGGCGAGTTGGGCCCCGAAGCATCTTGCTTCCAGCTCTTTGGGAAGCTAAGAAACAACTCGCTCTGCACAGTGCTCTTACAGCCTACTGGGAAGATCTCTTACAAAGGCCTGTGAAACGCTCTTTCTCTGCAGGCCTGATCTGGCTGAAGTAGAACTTCTGTTCTGCGTGTGCTACATTGCCCTAGAGCTGAAAGGCACAAGGTGCAGGCTTCTTTCCAAAGGGCGAGTTGGGCCCCAAAGCATCTTGCTTCCAGCTCTTTGGGAAGCTAAGAAACAACTCGCTCTGCACAGTGCTCTTACAGCCTACCGGGAACATCTCTTACAAGGGCCTGTGAAACGCAGTTTCTTTGCAGGCCTGATCTGGCTGAAGTAGAACTTCTGCTCTGGCTGTGCTACATTGCCCTAGAGCTGAAAGGCACAACGTGCAGGCTTCTTTCCAAAGGGCGAGTTGGGCCCCAAAGCATCTTGCTTCCAGCTCTTTGGGAAGCTAAGAAACAACTCGCTCTGCACTGTGCTCTTACAGCCTACCGGGAACATCTATTACAAAGGCCTGTGAAACGCAGTTTCTTTGCAGGCCTGATCTATCTGAAGTAGAACTTCTGCTCTGAGTTTGCTACATTGCCCAGAGCTGAAAGGCACAACGTGCAGGCTTCTTTCCAAAGGGCGAGTTGGGCCCCAAAGCTCTTGCTTCCAGCTCTTTGGTTAGCTAGGAAACAGCTCGCTCTACACAGGGCTCTTACAGCCTACCGGGAACATCTCTTACAAAGGCCTGTGAAACGCAGTTTCTTTGCAGGCCTGATGTGGCTGAAGTAGGACTTCTGCTCTGGGTGTGCTACGTTGCCCTAGAGGTGAAAGGCACAACGTGCCGTCTTGTTTCCAAAGGGCGAGTTGGGCCCCAAAGCATCTTGCTTCCAGCTCTTTGGGAAGCTATGAAACAACTCCCTCTGCACAGTGCTCTTACAGCCTACCGGGAACATCTCTTACAAAGGCCTGCGAAATGCGGTTTCTTTGCAGGCCTGATCTGGCTGAAGTAGAACTTCTGCTCTGTGTTCGCTCCATTGCCCTAGAGCTGAAAGGCCCAACGTGCAGGCTTCTTTCGAAAGGGCGAGTTGGGCCCCAAAGCATCTTGCTTCCAGCTCTTTGGGAAGCTAAGAAAAAAATCGCTCTGCACAGTGCTCTTACAGCCTACCGGCAACATCTCTTACAAACGCCTGTGAAACGCAGTTTCTTTGCAGGCCTTATGTGGCTGAAGTAGAACTTCTGCTCTGGGTGTGCTACATTGCCCAGAGCTGAAAGGCACAACGTGCAGGCTTCGTTCCAAAGGGCGAGTTGGGCCCCAAAGCATCTTGCTTTCAGCTCTTTGGGAAGCTAAGAAACAACTCGCTCTGCACAGTTCTCTTACAGCCTACCGGGAACATCTCTTACAAAGGCCTGTGAAACGCAGTTTCTTTGCAGGCCTGATGTGGCTGCAGTAGAACTTCTGCTCTGGGTGTGCTACATTGCCCTAGAGCTGAAAGGCCCAACGTGCAGGCTTCTTTCCAAAGGGCGAGTTGGGCCCCAAAGCATCTTGCTTCCAGCTCTTTGGGAAGCTAAGAAACAACTCGCTCTGCACAGGGCTCTTACAGCCTACTGGGAAGATGTCTTACAAAGGCCTGTGAAACGCTCTTTCTCTGCAGGCCTGATCTGGCTGAAGTAGAACTTCTGCTCTGCGTGTGCTGCATTGCCCTAGAGCTGAAAGTCACAACGTGCAGGCTTCTTTCCAAAGGGCGAGTTGGGCCCCAAAGCATCTTGCTTCCAGCTCTTTGGGAAGCTAAGAAACAACTCGCTCTGCACAGTGCTCGTACAGCCTACCGGGAATATCTCTTACAAAGCCCTGCGAAACGCAGTTTCTTTGCAGGCCTGATCTGGCTGAAGTAGAACTTCTGCTCTGCGTGTGCTACAATGCCCTAGAGCTGAAAGGCACAACGAGCAGGCTTCTTTCCAAAGGGCGAGTTGGGCCCCAAAGCATCTTGCTTCCAGCTCTTTGGGAAGCTAAGAAACAACTCGCTCTGCACAGTGCTCTTACAGCCTACCGGGAACATCTCTTAGAAAGGCCTGTGAAACGCAGTTTCTTTGTAGGCCTGATCTGGCTTAAGTAGAACTTCTGCTCTGCGTGTGCTAAATTGCCCTAGAGCTGAAAGGCACAACAGGCAGGCTTCTTTCCAAAGGGCGAGTTGGGCCCCAAAGCATCTTGCTTCCAGCTCTTTTGGAAGCTAAGAAACAACTCGCTCTGCACAGTGCTCTTACAGCCTACCGGGAACATCTCTTACAAAGGCCTGCGAAATGCGGTTTCTTTGCAGGCCTGATCTGGCTGAAGTAGAACTTCTGCTTTGCGTTCGCTCCATTGCCCTAGAGCTGAAAGGCCCAACGTGCAGGCTTCTTTGAAAAGGGCGAGTTGGGCCCCAAAGCATCTTGCTTCCAGCTCTTTGGGAAGCTAAGAAAAAACTCGCTCTGCACAGTGCTCTTACAGCCTACCGGCAACATCTCTTACAAAGGCCTGTGAAACGCAGTTTCTGTACAGGCCTGACCAAGCTGAAGTAGAACTTCTGCACTGCGTGTGCTACATTGCCCAGAGCTGAAAGGCACAACGTGCAGGCTTCGTTCCAAAGGGCGAGTTGGGCCCCAAAGCATCTTGCTTCCAGCTCTTTGGGAAGCTAAGAAACAACTCGCTCTGCACTGTGCTCTTACAGCCTACCGGGAACATCTATTACAAAGGCCTGTGAAACGCAGTTTCTTTGCAGGCCTGATCTGGCTGAAGTAGAACTTCTGCTCTGCGTGCGCTCCATTGCCCTAGAGCTGAAAGGCACAACGTGCAGGCTTCTTTCCAAAGGGCGAGTTGGACCCAAAAGCATCTTGCTTCCAGCTCTTTGGGAAGCTAAGAAACAACTCGCTCTGCACATTGCTCTTACAGCCTACCGGCAACATCTCTTACAAAGGACTGTGAAACGCAGTTTCTTTGCAGGCCTGATGTGGCTGCAGTAGAACTTCTGCTCTGGGTGTGCTACATTGCCCTAGAGCTGAAAGGCCCAACGTGCAGGCTTCTTTCCAAAGGGCGAGTTGGGCCCCAAAGCATCTTGCTTCCAGCTCTTTGGGAAGCTAAGAAACAACTCGCTCTGCACAGTGCTCTTACAGCCTAACGGGAACATCTCTTACAAAGGCATGTGAAACGCTGTTTCTTTACAGGCCTGACCCAGCTGAAGTAGAACTTCTGCTCTGGGTGTGCTACACTGCCCAGAGCTGAAAGGCACAACGTGCAGGCTTCTTTCCAAAGGGCGAGTTGGGCCCCAAAGCATCTTGCTTCCAGCTCTTTGGGAAGCTAAGAAACAACTCGCTCTGCACAGTGCTCTTACAGCCTACCGGCAACATCTCTTACAAAGGCCTGTGAAACGCAGTTTCTTTGCAGGCCTGATCTGGCTGAAGTAGAACTTCTGCTCTGGGTGTGCTACATTGCCCTAGAGCTGAAAGGCACAACGTGCAGACTTCTTTCCAAAGGGCGAGTTGGGCCCCAAAGCATCTTGCTTCCAGCTCTTTGGGAGGCTAAGAAACAACTCGCTCTGCACTGTGCTCTTACAGCCTACCGGGAACATCTCTTACAAAGGCCTGTGAAATGCAGTTTCTTTGCAGGCGTGATCTGGCTGAAGTAGAACTTCTGCTCTGCGTGTGCTACATTGCCCTAGAGCTGAAAGGCCCAACGTGCAGACTTCTTTCGAAACGGCGAGTTGGGCCCCAAAGCATCTTGCTTCCAGCTCTTTGGGAAGCTAAGAAAAAAATCGCTCTGCACAGTGCTCTTACAGCCTACCGGCAACATCTCTTACAAACGCCTGTGAAACGCAGTTTCTTTACAGGCCTGACCAAGCTGAAGTAGAACTTCTGCTCTGGGTGTGCTACATTGCCCAGAGCTGAAAGGCACAACGTGCAGGCTTCGTTCCAAAGGGCGAGTTGGGCCCCAAAGCATCTTGCTTCCAGCTCTTTGGGAAGCTAAGAAACAACTCGCTCTGCACAGTTCTCTTACAGCCTACCGGGAACATCTCTTACAAAGGCCTGTGAAACGCAGTTTCTTTACAGGCCTAACCTAGCTGAAGTAGAACTTCTGCTCTGGGTGTGCTACATTGCCCTGGAGCTGAAAGGCACAACGCGCGGCCTTCTTTCCAAAGGGCGAGTTGGGCCCCAAAGCATCTTGCTTCCAGCTCTTTGGGAAGCTAAGAAACAACTCGCTCTGCACAGGGCTCTTACAGCCTACTGGGAAGATGTCTTACAAAGGCCTGTGAAACGCTCTTTCTCTGCAGGCCTGATCTGGCTGAAGTAGAACTTCTGCTCTGCATGTGCTGCATTGCCCTAGAGCTGAAAGTCACAACGTGCAGGCTTCTTTCCAAAGGGCGAGTTGGGCCCCAAAGCATCTTGCTTCCAGCTCTTTGGGAAGCTAAGAAACAACTCGCTCTGCACAGTGCTCTTACAGCCTACCGGCAACATCTCTTACAAAGGCCTGTGAAACGCAGTTTCTTTGCAGGCCTGATGTGGCTGAAGTAGAACTTCTGCTCTGCGTGTGCTACAATGCCCTAGAGCTGAAAGGCCCAACGTGCAGGCTTCTTTCCAAAGGGCGAGTTGGGCCCCAAAGCATCTTGCTTCCAGCTCTTTGGGAAGCTAAGAAACAACTCGCTCTGCACAGTGCTCGTACAGCCTACCGGGAATATCTCTTACAAAGCCCTGTGAAACGCAGTTTCTTTGCAGGCCTGATCTGGCTGAAGTAGAACTTCTGCTCTGCGTGTGCTACATTGCCCTAGAGCTGAAAGGCACAACGTGCCGGCTTCTTTCCAAAGGGCGAGTTGGGCCCCAAAGCATATTGCTTCCAGTTCTTTGGGAAGCTAAGAAACAGCTCGCTCTGCACAGTGCTCTTACAGCCTAACGGGAACATCTCTTACAAAGGCCTGTGAAACGCAGTTTCTTTGCAGGCCTGATCTGGCTGAAGTAGAACTTCTGCTCTGCGTGAGCTACATTGCCCTAGAGCTGAAAGGCACAACGTGTAGGCTTCTTACCAAAGGGCGAGTTGGGCCCCGAAGCATCTTGCTTCCAGCTCTTTGGGAAGCTAAGAAACAACTCGCTCTGCACAGTGCTCTTACAGCCTACTGGGAAGATCTCTTACAAAGGCCTGTGAAACGCTGTTTCTCTGCAGGCCTGATCTGGCTGAAGTAGAACTTCTGCTCTGCGTGTGCTCCATTGCCCTAGAGCTGAAAGGCCCAACGTGCAGGCTTCTTTCGAAAGGGCGAGTTGGGCCCCAAAGCATCTTGCTTCCAGCTCTTTGGGAAGCTAAGAAACAACTCGCTCTGCACAGTGCTCTTACAGCCTACCGGCAACATCTCTTACAAAGGCCTGTGAAACGCAGTTTCTGTACAGGCCTGACCAAGCTGAAGTAGAACTTCTGCACTGCGTGTGCTACATTGCCCAGAGCTGAAAGGCACAACGTGCAGGCTTCGTTCCAAAGGGCGAGTTGGGCCCCAAAGCATTTTGCTTCCAGCTCTTTGGGAAGCTAAGAAACAACTCGCTCTGCACATTGCTCTTACAGCCTCCGGCAACATCTCTTACAAAGGACTGTGAAACGCAGTTTCTTTGCAGGCCTGATCTGGCTGAAGTAGAACTTCTGCTCTGGGTGTGCTACATTGCCCTAGAGCTGAAAGGCCCAACGTGCAGGCTTCTTTCCAAAGGGCGAGTTGGGCCCCAAAGCATCTTGCTTCCAGCTCTTTGGGAAGCTAAGAAACAACTCTCTCTGCACATTGCTCTTACAGCCTACCGGCAACATCTCTTACAAAGGCCTGTGAAACGCAGTTTCTTTGCAGGCCTGACCCGGCTGAAGTAGAACTTCTGCTCTGGGTGTGCTACATTGCCCAGAGCAGAAAGGCACAACGTGCAGGCTTGTTTCCAAAGGGCGAGTTGGGCCCCAAAGCATCTTGCTTCCAGCTCTTTGGGAAGCTAAGAAACAACTCGCTCTGCACAGTGCTCTTACAGCCTACCGGCAACATCTCTTACAAAGGCCTGTGAAACGCAGTTTCTTTGCAGGCCTGACCCGGCTGAAGTAGAACTTCTGCTCTGGATGTGCTACATTGCCCAGAGCAGAAAGCCACAACGTGCAGACTCTTTCCAAAGGGCGAGTTGGGCCCCAAAGCATCTTGCTTCCAGCTCTTTGGGGAAGCTAAGAAACAACTCGCTCTGCACAGTGCTCTTACAGCCTACCGGGAACATCTCTTACAAAGGCCTGTGAAACGCAGTTTCTTTGCAGGCCTGATCTGGCTGAAGTAGAACTTCTGCTCTGCATGTGCTACATTGCCCTAGAGCTGAAAGCCAGAACGTGCAGACTTCTTTCCAAAGGGCGAGTTGGGCCCCAAAGCATCTTGCTTCCAGCTCTTTGGGAAGCTAAGAAACAACTGGCTCTGCACTGTGCTATTATAGCCTACTGGGAACATCTATTACAAAGTCATGTGAAACGCAGTTTCTTTGCAGGCCTGATCTGGCTGAAGTAGAACTTCTGCTCTGGGCGTGCTACATTGCCCTAGAGCTGAAAGGCACAACGTGCAGGCTTCTTTCGAAAGGGCGAGTTGGGCCCCATAGCTCTTGCTTCCAGCTCTTTGGTTAGCTAGGAAACAACTCGCTCTGCACAGGGCTCTTACACACTACCGGAAACATCCTGACAAAGGCCTGTGAAACGCAGTTTCTTTGCAGGCCTGATCTGGCTGAAGTAGAACTTCTGCTCTGGGTGTGCTACGTTGCCCTAGAGGTGAAAGTCACAACGTGCCGGCTTCTTTCCAAAGGGCGAGTTGGGCCCCACAGCATCTTGCTTCCAGCTCTTTGGGAAGCTAAGAAAGAACTCCGCTCTGCACAGTGCTCTTACAGCCTACCGGGAACATCTCTTCCAAAGGCCTGTGAAACGCAGTTTCTTTGCAGGCCTGATCTGGCTGAAGTAGGACTTCTGCTCTGGGTGTGCCACTTTGCCCTAGAGCTGAAAGGCACAACGTGCAGGCTTCTTTCCAAAGGGCGAGTTGGGCCCCACAGCATCTTGCTTCCAGCTCTTTGGGAAGCTAAGAAACAACTCGCTCTGCACAGTGCTCTTACAGCCTACCGGGAACATCTCTTCCAAAGGCCTGTGAAACGCAGTTTCTTTGCAGGCCTGATCTGGCTGAAGTAGGACTTCTGCTCTGGGTGTGCTACTTTGCCCTAGAGCTGAAAGGCACAACGTGCAGGCTTCTTTCCAAAGGGCGAGTTGGGCCCCACAGCATCTTGCTTCCAGCTCTTTGGGAAGCTAAGAAACAACTCGCTCTGCACAGTGCTCTTACAGCCTACCGGGAACATCTCTTCCAAAGGCCTGTGAAACGCAGTTTCTTTGCAGGCCTGATCTGGCTGAAGTAGGACTTCTGCTCTGGGTGTGCTACTTTGCCCTAGAGCTGAAAGGCACAACGTGCAGGCTTCTTTCCAAAGGGCGAGTTGGGCCCCACAGCATCTTGCTTCCAGCTCTTTGGGAAGCTAAGAAACAACTCGCTCTGCACAGTGCTCTTACAGCCTACCGGGAACATCTCTTCCAAAGGCCTGTGAAACGCAGTTTCTTTGCAGGCCTGATCTGGCTGAAGTAGGACTTCTGCTCTGGGTGTGCTACTTTGCCCTAGAGCTGAAAGGCACAACGTGCAGGCTTCTTTCCAAAGGGCGAGTTGGGCCCCACAGCATCTTGCTTCCAGCTCTTTGGGAAGCTAAGAAACAACTCGCTCTGCACAGTGCTCTTACAGCCTACCGGGAACATCTCTTCCAAAGGCCTGTGAAACGCAGTTTCTTTGCAGGCCTGATCTGGCTGAAGTAGGACTTCTGCTCTGGGTGTGCTACTTTGCCCTAGAGCTGAAAGGCACAACGTGCAGGCTTCTTTCCAAAGGGCGAGTTGGGCCCCACAGCATCTTGCTTCCAGCTCTTTGGGAAGCTAAGAAACAACTCGCTCTGCACAGTGCTCTTACAGCCTACCGGGAACATCTCTTCCAAAGGCCTGTGAAACGCAGTTTCTTTGCAGGCCTGATCTGGCTGAAGTAGGACTTCTGCTCTGGGTGTGCTACTTTGCCCTAGAGCTGAAAGGCACAACGTGCAGGCTTCTTTCCAAAGGGCGAGTTGGGCCCCACAGCATCTTGCTTCCAGCTCTTTGGGAAGCTAAGAAACAACTCGCTCTGCACAGTGCTCTTACAGCCTACCGGGAACATCTCTTCCAAAGGCCTGTGAAACGCAGTTTCTTTGCAGGCCTGATCTGGCTGAAGTAGGACTTCTGCTCTGGGTGTGCTACTTTGCCCTAGAGCTGAAAGGCACAACGTGCAGGCTTCTTTCCAAAGGGCGAGTTGGGCCCCACAGCATCTTGCTTCCAGCTCTTTGGGAAGCTAAGAAACAACTCGCTCTGCACAGTGCTCTTACAGCCTACTGGGAACATCTCTTCCAAAGGCCTGTGAAACGCAGTTTCTTTGCAGGCCTGATCTGGCTGAAGTAGGACTTCTGCTCTGGGTGTGCTACTTTGCCCTAGAGCTGAAAGGCACAACGTGCAGGCTTCTTTCCAAAGGGCGAGTTGGGCCCCACAGCATCTTGCTTCCAGCTCTTTGGGAAGCTAAGAAACAACTCGCTCTGCACAGTGCTCTTACAGCCTACCGGGAACATCTCTTCCAAAGGCCTGTGAAACGCAGTTTCTTTGCAGGCCTGATCTGGCTGAAGTAGGACTTCTGCTCTGGGTGTGCTACTTTGCCCTAGAGCTGAAAGGCACAACGTGCAGGCTTCTTTCCAAAGGGCGAGTTGGGCCCCACAGCATCTTGCTTCCAGCTCTTTGGGAAGCTAAGAAACAACTCGCTCTGCACAGTGCTCTTACAGCCTACCGGGAACATCTCTTCCAAAGGCCTGTGAAACGCAGTTTCTTTGCAGGCCTGATCTGGCTGAAGTAGGACTTCTGCTCTGGGTGTGCTACTTTGCCCTAGAGCTGAAAGGCACAACGTGCAGGCTTCTTTCCAAAGGGCGAGTTGGGCCCCACAGCATCTTGCTTCCAGCTCTTTGGGAAGCTAAGAAACAACTCGCTCTGCACAGTGCTCTTACAGCCTACCGGGAACATCTCTTCCAAAGGCCTGTGAAACGCAGTTTCTTTGCAGGCCTGATCTGGCTGAAGTAGGACTTCTGCTCTGGGTGTGCTACTTTGCCCTAGAGCTGAAAGGCACAACGTGCAGGCTTCTTTCCAAAGGGCGAGTTGGGCCCCACAGCATCTTGCTTCCAGCTCTTTGGGAAGCTAAGAAACAACTCGCTCTGCACAGTGCTCTTACAGCCTACCGGGAACATCTCTTCCAAAGGCCTGTGAAACGCAGTTTCTTTGCAGGCCTGATCTGGCTGAAGTAGGACTTCTGCTCTGGGTGTGCTACTTTGCCCTAGAGCTGAAAGGCACAACGTGCAGGCTTCTTTCCAAAGGGCGAGTTGGGCCCCACAGCATCTTGCTTCCAGCTCTTTGGGAAGCTAAGAAACAACTCGCTCTGCACAGTGCTCTTACAGCCTACCGGGAACATCTCTTCCAAAGGCCTGTGAAACGCAGTTTCTTTGCAGGCCTGATCTGGCTGAAGTAGGACTTCTGCTCTGGGTGTGCTACTTTGCCCTAGAGCTGAAAGGCACAACGTGCAGGCTTCTTTCCAAAGGGCGAGTTGGGCCCCACAGCATCTTGCTTCCAGCTCTTTGGGAAGCTAAGAAACAACTCGCTCTGCACAGTGCTCTTACAGCCTACCGGGAACATCTCTTCCAAAGGCCTGTGAAACGCAGTTTCTTTGCAGGCCTGATCTGGCTGAAGTAGGACTTCTGCTCTGGGTGTGCTACTTTGCCCTAGAGCTGAAAGGCACAACGTGCAGGCTTCTTTCCAAAGGGCGAGTTGGGCCCCACAGCATCTTGCTTCCAGCTCTTTGGGAAGCTAAGAAACAACTCGCTCTGCACAGTGCTCTTACAGCCTACCGGGAACATCTCTTCCAAAGGCCTGTGAAACGCAGTTTCTTTGCAGGCCTGATCTGGCTGAAGTAGGACTTCTGCTCTGGGTGTGCTACTTTGCCCTAGAGCTGAAAGGCACAACGTGCAGGCTTCTTTCCAAAGGGCGAGTTGGGCCCCACAGCATCTTGCTTCCAGCTCTTTGGGAAGCTAAGAAACAACTCGCTCTGCACAGTGCTCTTACAGCCTACCGGGAACATCTCTTCCAAAGGCCTGTGAAACGCAGTTTCTTTGCAGGCCTGATCTGGCTGAAGTAGGACTTCTGCTCTGGGTGTGCTACTTTGCCCTAGAGCTGAAAGGCACAACGTGCAGGCTTCTTTCCAAAGGGCGAGTTGGGCCCCACAGCATCTTGCTTCCAGCTCTTTGGGAAGCTAAGAAACAACTCGCTCTGCACAGTGCTCTTACAGCCTACCGGGAACATCTCTTCCAAAGGCCTGTGAAACGCAGTTTCTTTGCAGGCCTGATCTGGCTGAAGTAGGACTTCTGCTCTGGGTGTGCTACTTTGCCCTAGAGCTGAAAGGCACAACGTGCAGGCTTCTTTCCAAAGGGCGAGTTGGGCCCCACAGCATCTTGCTTCCAGCTCTTTGGGAAGCTAAGAAACAACTCGCTCTGCACAGTGCTCTTACAGCCTACCGGGAACATCTCTTCCAAAGGCCTGTGAAACGCAGTTTCTTTGCAGGCCTGATCTGGCTGAAGTAGGACTTCTGCTCTGGGTGTGCTACTTTGCCCTAGAGCTGAAAGGCACAACGTGCAGGCTTCTTTCCAAAGGGCGAGTTGGGCCCCACAGCATCTTGCTTCCAGCTCTTTGGGAAGCTAAGAAACAACTCGCTCTGCACAGTGCTCTTACAGCCTACCGGGAACATCTCTTCCAAAGGCCTGTGAAACGCAGTTTCTTTGCAGGCCTGATCTGGCTGAAGTAGGACTTCTGCTCTGGGTGTGCTACTTTGCCCTAGAGCTGAAAGGCACAACGTGCAGGCTTCTTTCCAAAGGGCGAGTTGGGCCCCACAGCATCTTGCTTCCAGCTCTTTGGGAAGCTAAGAAACAACTCGCTCTGCACAGTGCTCTTACAGCCTACCGGGAACATCTCTTCCAAAGGCCTGTGAAACGCAGTTTCTTTGCAGGCCTGATCTGGCTGAAGTAGGACTTCTGCTCTGGGTGTGCTACTTTGCCCTAGAGCTGAAAGGCACAACGTGCAGGCTTCTTTCCAAAGGGCGAGTTGGGCCCCACAGCATCTTGCTTCCAGCTCTTTGGGAAGCTAAGAAACAACTCGCTCTGCACAGTGCTCTTACAGCCTACCGGGAACATCTCTTCCAAAGGCCTGTGAAACGCAGTTTCTTTGCAGGCCTGATCTGGCTGAAGTAGGACTTCTGCTCTGGGTGTGCTACTTTGCCCTAGAGCTGAAAGGCACAACGTGCAGGCTTCTTTCCAAAGGGCGAGTTGGGCCCCACAGCATCTTGCTTCCAGCTCTTTGGGAAGCTAAGAAACAACTCGCTCTGCACAGTGCTCTTACAGCCTACTGGGAACATCTCTTCCAAAGGCCTGTGAAACGCAGTTTCTTTGCAGGCCTGATCTGGCTGAAGTAGGACTTCTGCTCTGGGTGTGCTACTTTGCCCTAGAGCTGAAAGGCACAACGTGCAGGCTTCTTTCCAAAGGGCGAGTTGGGCCCCACAGCATCTTGCTTCCAGCTCTTTGGGAAGCTAAGAAACAACCCGCTCTGCACAGTGCTCTTACAGCCTACTGGGAACATCTCTTCCAAAGGCCTGTGAAACGCAGTTTCTTTGCAGGCCTGATCTGGCTGAAGTAGGACTTCTGCTCTGGGTGTGCTACTTTGCCCTAGAGCTGAAAGGCACAACGTGCAGGCTTCTTTCCAAAGGGCGAGTTGGGCCCCACAGCATCTTGCTTCCAGCTCTTTGGGAAGCTAAGAAACAACTCGCTCTGCACAGTGCTCTTACAGCCTACCGGGAACATCTCTTCCAAAGGCCTGTGAAACGCAGTTTCTTTGCAGGCCTGATCTGGCTGAAGTAGGACTTCTGCTCTGGGTGTGCTACTTTGCCCTAGAGCTGAAAGGCACAACGTGCAGGCTTCTTTCCAAAGGGCGAGTTGGGCCCCACAGCATCTTGCTTCCAGCTCTTTGGGAAGCTAAGAAACAACTCGCTCTGCACAGTGCTCTTACAGCCTAGTGGGAACATCTCTTCCAAAGGCCTGTGAAACGCAGTTTCTTTGCAGGCCTGATCTGGCTGAAGTAGGACTTCTGCTCTGGGTGTGCTACTTTGCCCTAGAGCTGAAAGGCACAACGTGCAGGCTTCTTTCCAAAGGGCGAGTTGGGCCCCACAGCATCTTGCTTCCAGCTCTTTGGGAAGCTAAGAAACAACTCGCTCTGCACAGTGCTCTTACAGCCTACCGGGAACATCTCTTCCAAAGGCCTGTGAAACGCAGTTTCTTTGCAGGCCTGATCTGGCTGAAGTAGGACTTCTGCTCTGGGTGTGCTACTTTGCCCTAGAGCTGAAAGGCACAACGTGCAGGCTTCTTTCCAAAGGGCGAGTTGGGCCCCACAGCATCTTGCTTCCAGCTCTTTGGGAAGCTAAGAAACAACTCGCTCTGCACAGTGCTCTTACAGCCTACCGGGAACATCTCTTCCAAAGGCCTGTGAAACGCAGTTTCTTTGCAGGCCTGATCTGGCTGAAGTAGGACTTCTGCTCTGGGTGTGCTACTTTGCCCTAGAGCTGAAAGGCACAACGTGCAGGCTTCTTTCCAAAGGGCGAGTTGGGCCCCACAGCATCTTGCTTCCAGCTCTTTGGGAAGCTAAGAAACAACTCGCTCTGCACAGTGCTCTTACAGCCTACCGGGAACATCTCTTCCAAAGGCCTGTGAAACGCAGTTTCTTTGCAGGCCTGATCTGGCTGAAGTAGGACTTCTGCTCTGGGTGTGCTACTTTGCCCTAGAGCTGAAAGGCACAACGTGCAGGCTTCTTTCCAAAGGGCGAGTTGGGCCCCACAGCATCTTGCTTCCAGCTCTTTGGGAAGCTAAGAAACAACTCGCTCTGCACAGTGCTCTTACAGCCTACCGGGAACATCTCTTCCAAAGGCCTGTGAAACGCAGTTTCTTTGCAGGCCTGATCTGGCTGAAGTAGGACTTCTGCTCTGGGTGTGCTACTTTGCCCTAGAGCTGAAAGGCACAACGTGCAGGCTTCTTTCCAAAGGGCGAGTTGGGCCCCACAGCATCTTGCTTCCAGCTCTTTGGGAAGCTAAGAAACAACTCGCTCTGCACAGTGCTCTTACAGCCTACCGGGAACATCTCTTCCAAAGGCCTGTGAAACGCAGTTTCTTTGCAGGCCTGATCTGGCTGAAGTAGGACTTCTGCTCTGGGTGTGCTACTTTGCCCTAGAGCTGAAAGGCACAACGTGCAGGCTTCTTTCCAAAGGGCGAGTTGGGCCCCACAGCATCTTGCTTCCAGCTCTTTGGGAAGCTAAGAAACAACTCGCTCTGCACAGTGCTCTTACAGCCTAGCGGGAACATCTCTTCCAAAGGCCTGTGAAACGCAGTTTCTTTGCAGGCCTGATCTGGCTGAAGTAGGACTTCTGCTCTGGGTGTGCTACTTTGCCCTAGAGCTGAAAGGCACAACGTGCAGGCTTCTTTCCAAAGGGCGAGTTGGGCCCCACAGCATCTTGCTTCCAGCTCTTTGGGAAGCTAAGAAACAACTCGCTCTGCACAGTGCTCTTACAGCCTAGTGGGAACATCTCTTCCAAAGGCCTGTGAAACGCAGTTTCTTTGCAGGCCTGATCTGGCTGAAGTAGGACTTCTGCTCTGGGTGTGCTACTTTGCCCTAGAGCTGAAAGGCACAACGTGCAGGCTTCTTTCCAAAGGGCGAGTTGGGCCCCACAGCATCTTGCTTCCAGCTCTTTGGGAAGCTAAGAAACAACTCGCTCTGCACAGTGCTCTTACAGCCTACCGGGAACATCTCTTCCAAAGGCCTGTGAAACGCAGTTTCTTTGCAGGCCTGATCTGGCTGAAGTAGGACTTCTGCTCTGGGTGTGCTACTTTGCCCTAGAGCTGAAAGGCACAACGTGCAGGCTTCTTTCCAAAGGGCGAGTTGGGCCCCACAGCATCTTGCTTCCAGCTCTTTGGGAAGCTAAGAAACAACTCGCTCTGCACAGTGCTCTTACAGCCTACCGGGAACATCTCTTCCAAAGGCCTGTGAAACGCAGTTTCTTTGCAGGCCTGATCTGGCTGAAGTAGGACTTCTGCTCTGGGTGTGCTACTTTGCCCTAGAGCTGAAAGGCACAACGTGCAGGCTTCTTTCCAAAGGGCGAGTTGGGCCCCACAGCATCTTGCTTCCAGCTCTTTGGGAAGCTAAGAAACAACTCGCTCTGCACAGTGCTCTTACAGCCTACCGGGAACATCTCTTCCAAAGGCCTGTGAAACGCAGTTTCTTTGCAGGCCTGATCTGGCTGAAGTAGGACTTCTGCTCTGGGTGTGCTACTTTGCCCTAGAGCTGAAAGGCACAACGTGCAGGCTTCTTTCCAAAGGGCGAGTTGGGCCCCACAGCATCTTGCTTCCAGCTCTTTGGGAAGCTAAGAAACAACTCGCTCTGCACAGTGCTCTTACAGCCTACCGGGAACATCTCTTCCAAAGGCCTGTGAAACGCAGTTTCTTTGCAGGCCTGATCTGGCTGAAGTAGGACTTCTGCTCTGGGTGTGCTACTTTGCCCTAGAGCTGAAAGGCACAACGTGCAGGCTTCTTTCCAAAGGGCGAGTTGGGCCCCACAGCATCTTGCTTCCAGCTCTTTGGGAAGCTAAGAAACAACTCGCTCTGCACAGTGCTCTTACAGCCTACCGGGAACATCTCTTCCAAAGGCCTGTGAAACGCAGTTTCTTTGCAGGCCTGATCTGGCTGAAGTAGGACTTCTGCTCTGGGTGTGCTACTTTGCCCTAGAGCTGAAAGGCACAACGTGCAGGCTTCTTTCCAAAGGGCGAGTTGGGCCCCACAGCATCTTGCTTCCAGCTCTTTGGGAAGCTAAGAAACAACTCGCTCTGCACAGTGCTCTTACAGCCTACTGGGAACATCTCTTCCAAAGGCCTGTGAAACGCAGTTTCTTTGCAGGCCTGATCTGGCTGAAGTAGGACTTCTGCTCTGGGTGTGCTACTTTGCCCTAGAGCTGAAAGGCACAACGTGCAGGCTTCTTTCCAAAGGGCGAGTTGGGCCCCACAGCATCTTGCTTCCAGCTCTTTGGGAAGCTAAGAAACAACTCGCTCTGCACAGTGCTCTTACAGCCTACCGGGAACATCTCTTCCAAAGGCCTGTGAAACGCAGTTTCTTTGCAGGCCTGATCTGGCTGAAGTAGGACTTCTGCTCTGGGTGTGCTACTTTGCCCTAGAGCTGAAAGGCACAACGTGCAGGCTTCTTTCCAAAGGGCGAGTTGGGCCCCACAGCATCTTGCTTCCAGCTCTTTGGGAAGCTAAGAAACAACTCGCTCTGCACAGTGCTCTTACAGCCTACCGGGAACATCTCTTCCAAAGGCCTGTGAAACGCAGTTTCTTTGCAGGCCTGATCTGGCTGAAGTAGGACTTCTGCTCTGGGTGTGCTACTTTGCCCTAGAGCTGAAAGGCACAACGTGCAGGCTTCTTTCCAAAGGGCGAGTTGGGCCCCACAGCATCTTGCTTCCAGCTCTTTGGGAAGCTAAGAAACAACTCGCTCTGCACAGTGCTCTTACAGCCTACCGGGAACATCTCTTCCAAAGGCCTGTGAAACGCAGTTTCTTTGCAGGCCTGATCTGGCTGAAGTAGGACTTCTGCTCTGGGTGTGCTACTTTGCCCTAGAGCTGAAAGGCACAACGTGCAGGCTTCTTTCCAAAGGGCGAGTTGGGCCCCACAGCATCTTGCTTCCAGCTCTTTGGGAAGCTAAGAAACAACTCGCTCTGCACAGTGCTCTTACAGCCTAGTGGGAACATCTCTTCCAAAGGCCTGTGAAACGCAGTTTCTTTGCAGGCCTGATCTGGCTGAAGTAGGACTTCTGCTCTGGGTGTGCTACTTTGCCCTAGAGCTGAAAGGCACAACGTGCAGGCTTCTTTCCAAAGGGCGAGTTGGGCCCCACAGCATCTTGCTTCCAGCTCTTTGGGAAGCTAAGAAACAACTCGCTCTGCACAGTGCTCTTACAGCCTACCGGGAACATCTCTTCCAAAGGCCTGTGAAACGCAGTTTCTTTGCAGGCCTGATCTGGCTGAAGTAGGACTTCTGCTCTGGGTGTGCTACTTTGCCCTAGAGCTGAAAGGCACAACGTGCAGGCTTCTTTCCAAAGGGCGAGTTGGGCCCCACAGCATCTTGCTTCCAGCTCTTTGGGAAGCTAAGAAACAACTCGCTCTGCACAGTGCTCTTACAGCCTAGTGGGAACATCTCTTCCAAAGGCCTGTGAAACGCAGTTTCTTTGCAGGCCTGATCTGGCTGAAGTAGGACTTCTGCTCTGGGTGTGCTACTTTGCCCTAGAGCTGAAAGGCACAACGTGCAGGCTTCTTTCCAAAGGGCGAGTTGGGCCCCACAGCATCTTGCTTCCAGCTCTTTGGGAAGCTAAGAAACAACTCGCTCTGCACAGTGCTCTTACAGCCTACCGGGAACATCTCTTCCAAAGGCCTGTGAAACGCAGTTTCTTTGCAGGCCTGATCTGGCTGAAGTAGGACTTCTGCTCTGGGTGTGCTACTTTGCCCTAGAGCTGAAAGGCACAACGTGCAGGCTTCTTTCCAAAGGGCGAGTTGGGCCCCACAGCATCTTGCTTCCAGCTCTTTGGGAAGCTAAGAAACAACTCGCTCTGCACAGTGCTCTTACAGCCTACCGGGAACATCTCTTCCAAAGGCCTGTGAAACGCAGTTTCTTTGCAGGCCTGATCTGGCTGAAGTAGGACTTCTGCTCTGGGTGTGCTACTTTGCCCTAGAGCTGAAAGGCACAACGTGCAGGCTTCTTTCCAAAGGGCGAGTTGGGCCCCACAGCATCTTGCTTCCAGCTCTTTGGGAAGCTAAGAAACAACTCGCTCTGCACAGTGCTCTTACAGCCTACCGGGAACATCTCTTCCAAAGGCCTGTGAAACGCAGTTTCTTTGCAGGCCTGATCTGGCTGAAGTAGGACTTCTGCTCTGGGTGTGCTACTTTGCCCTAGAGCTGAAAGGCACAACGTGCAGGCTTCTTTCCAAAGGGCGAGTTGGGCCCCACAGCATCTTGCTTCCAGCTCTTTGGGAAGCTAAGAAACAACTCGCTCTGCACAGTGCTCTTACAGCCTACCGGGAACATCTCTTCCAAAGGCCTGTGAAACGCAGTTTCTTTGCAGGCCTGATCTGGCTGAAGTAGGACTTCTGCTCTGGGTGTGCTACTTTGCCCTAGAGCTGAAAGGCACAACGTGCAGGCTTCTTTCCAAAGGGCGAGTTGGGCCCCACAGCATCTTGCTTCCAGCTCTTTGGGAAGCTAAGAAACAACTCGCTCTGCACAGTGCTCTTACAGCCTACTGGGAACATCTCTTCCAAAGGCCTGTGAAACGCAGTTTCTTTGCAGGCCTGATCTGGCTGAAGTAGGACTTCTGCTCTGGGTGTGCTACTTTGCCCTAGAGCTGAAAGGCACAACGTGCAGGCTTCTTTCCAAAGGGCGAGTTGGGCCCCACAGCATCTTGCTTCCAGCTCTTTGGGAAGCTAAGAAACAACTCGCTCTGCACAGTGCTCTTACAGCCTACTGGGAACATCTCTTCCAAAGGCCTGTGAAACGCAGTTTCTTTGCAGGCCTGATCTGGCTGAAGTAGGACTTCTGCTCTGGGTGTGCTACTTTGCCCTAGAGCTGAAAGGCACAACGTGCAGGCTTCTTTCCAAAGGGCGAGTTGGGCCCCACAGCATCTTGCTTCCAGCTCTTTGGGAAGCTAAGAAACAACTCGCTCTGCACAGTGCTCTTACAGCCTACCGGGAACATCTCTTCCAAAGGCCTGTGAAACGCAGTTTCTTTGCAGGCCTGATCTGGCTGAAGTAGGACTTCTGCTCTGGGTGTGCTACTTTGCCCTAGAGCTGAAAGGCACAACGTGCAGGCTTCTTTCCAAAGGGCGAGTTGGGCCCCACAGCATCTTGCTTCCAGCTCTTTGGGAAGCTAAGAAACAACTCGCTCTGCACAGTGCTCTTACAGCCTACCGGGAACATCTCTTCCAAAGGCCTGTGAAACGCAGTTTCTTTGCAGGCCTGATCTGGCTGAAGTAGGACTTCTGCTCTGGGTGTGCCACTTTGCCCTAGAGCTGAAAGGCACAACGTGCAGGCTTCTTTCCAAAGGGCGAGTTGGGCCCCACAGCATCTTGCTTCCAGCTCTTTGGGAAGCTAAGAAACAACTCGCTCTGCACAGTGCTCTTACAGCCTACCGGGAACATCTCTTCCAAAGGCCTGTGAAACGCAGTTTCTTTGCAGGCCTGATCTGGCTGAAGTAGGACTTCTGCTCTGGGTGTGCTACTTTGCCCTAGAGCTGAAAGGCACAACGTGCAGGCTTCTTTCCAAAGGGCGAGTTGGGCCCCACAGCATCTTGCTTCCAGCTCTTTGGGAAGCTAAGAAACAACTCGCTCTGCACAGTGCTCTTACAGCCTACCGGGAACATCTCTTCCAAAGGCCTGTGAAACGCAGTTTCTTTGCAGGCCTGATCTGGCTGAAGTAGGACTTCTGCTCTGGGTGTGCTACTTTGCCCTAGAGCTGAAAGGCACAACGTGCAGGCTTCTTTCCAAAGGGCGAGTTGGGCCCCACAGCATCTTGCTTCCAGCTCTTTGGGAAGCTAAGAAACAACTCGCTCTGCACAGTGCTCTTACAGCCTACTGGGAACATCTCTTCCAAAGGCCTGTGAAACGCAGTTTCTTTGCAGGCCTGATCTGGCTGAAGTAGGACTTCTGCTCTGGGTGTGCTACTTTGCCCTAGAGCTGAAAGGCACAACGTGCAGGCTTCTTTCCAAAGGGCGAGTTGGGCCCCACAGCATCTTGCTTCCAGCTCTTTGGGAAGCTAAGAAACAACTCGCTCTGCACAGTGCTCTTACAGCCTACCGGGAACATCTCTTCCAAAGGCCTGTGAAACGCAGTTTCTTTGCAGGCCTGATCTGGCTGAAGTAGGACTTCTGCTCTGGGTGTGCTACTTTGCCCTAGAGCTGAAAGGCACAACGTGCAGGCTTCTTTCCAAAGGGCGAGTTGGGCCCCACAGCATCTTGCTTCCAGCTCTTTGGGAAGCTAAGAAACAACTCGCTCTGCACAGTGCTCTTACAGCCTACCGGGAACATCTCTTCCAAAGGCCTGTGAAACGCAGTTTCTTTGCAGGCCTGATCTGGCTGAAGTAGGACTTCTGCTCTGGGTGTGCTACTTTGCCCTAGAGCTGAAAGGCACAACGTGCAGGCTTCTTTCCAAAGGGCGAGTTGGGCCCCACAGCATCTTGCTTCCAGCTCTTTGGGAAGCTAAGAAACAACTCGCTCTGCACAGTGCTCTTACAGCCTAGCGGGAACATCTCTTCCAAAGGCCTGTGAAACGCAGTTTCTTTGCAGGCCTGATCTGGCTGAAGTAGGACTTCTGCTCTGGGTGTGCTACTTTGCCCTAGAGCTGAAAGGCACAACGTGCAGGCTTCTTTCCAAAGGGCGAGTTGGGCCCCACAGCATCTTGCTTCCAGCTCTTTGGGAAGCTAAGAAACAACTCGCTCTGCACAGTGCTCTTACAGCCTACCGGGAACATCTCTTCCAAAGGCCTGTGAAACGCAGTTTCTTTGCAGGCCTGATCTGGCTGAAGTAGGACTTCTGCTCTGGGTGTGCTACTTTGCCCTAGAGCTGAAAGGCACAACGTGCAGGCTTCTTTCCAAAGGGCGAGTTGGGCCCCACAGCATCTTGCTTCCAGCTCTTTGGGAAGCTAAGAAACAACTCGCTCTGCACAGTGCTCTTACAGCCTACCGGGAACATCTCTTCCAAAGGCCTGTGAAACGCAGTTTCTTTGCAGGCCTGATCTGGCTGAAGTAGGACTTCTGCTCTGGGTGTGCTACTTTGCCCTAGAGCTGAAAGGCACAACGTGCAGGCTTCTTTCCAAAGGGCGAGTTGGGCCCCACAGCATCTTGCTTCCAGCTCTTTGGGAAGCTAAGAAACAACTCGCTCTGCACAGTGCTCTTACAGCCTACCGGGAACATCTCTTCCAAAGGCCTGTGAAACGCAGTTTCTTTGCAGGCCTGATCTGGCTGAAGTAGGACTTCTGCTCTGGGTGTGCTACTTTGCCCTAGAGCTGAAAGGCACAACGTGCAGGCTTCTTTCCAAAGGGCGAGTTGGGCCCCACAGCATCTTGCTTCCAGCTCTTTGGGAAGCTAAGAAACAACTCGCTCTGCACAGTGCTCTTACAGCCTAGTGGGAACATCTCTTCCAAAGGCCTGTGAAACGCAGTTTCTTTGCAGGCCTGATCTGGCTGAAGTAGGACTTCTGCTCTGGGTGTGCTACTTTGCCCTAGAGCTGAAAGGCACAACGTGCAGGCTTCTTTCCAAAGGGCGAGTTGGGCCCCACAGCATCTTGCTTCCAGCTCTTTGGGAAGCTAAGAAACAACTCGCTCTGCACAGTGCTCTTACAGCCTACCGGGAACATCTCTTCCAAAGGCCTGTGAAACGCAGTTTCTTTGCAGGCCTGATCTGGCTGAAGTAGGACTTCTGCTCTGGGTGTGCTACTTTGCCCTAGAGCTGAAAGGCACAACGTGCAGGCTTCTTTCCAAAGGGCGAGTTGGGCCCCACAGCATCTTGCTTCCAGCTCTTTGGGAAGCTAAGAAACAACTCGCTCTGCACAGTGCTCTTACAGCCTACCGGGAACATCTCTTCCAAAGGCCTGTGAAACGCAGTTTCTTTGCAGGCCTGATCTGGCTGAAGTAGGACTTCTGCTCTGGGTGTGCTACTTTGCCCTAGAGCTGAAAGGCACAACGTGCAGGCTTCTTTCCAAAGGGCGAGTTGGGCCCCACAGCATCTTGCTTCCAGCTCTTTGGGAAGCTAAGAAACAACTCGCTCTGCACAGTGCTCTTACAGCCTACCGGGAACATCTCTTCCAAAGGCCTGTGAAACGCAGTTTCTTTGCAGGCCTGATCTGGCTGAAGTAGGACTTCTGCTCTGGGTGTGCTACTTTGCCCTAGAGCTGAAAGGCACAACGTGCAGGCTTCTTTCCAAAGGGCGAGTTGGGCCCCACAGCATCTTGCTTCCAGCTCTTTGGGAAGCTAAGAAACAACTCGCTCTGCACAGTGCTCTTACAGCCTACCGGGAACATCTCTTCCAAAGGCCTGTGAAACGCAGTTTCTTTGCAGGCCTGATCTGGCTGAAGTAGGACTTCTGCTCTGGGTGTGCTACTTTGCCCTAGAGCTGAAAGGCACAACGTGCAGGCTTCTTTCCAAAGGGCGAGTTGGGCCCCACAGCATCTTGCTTCCAGCTCTTTGGGAAGCTAAGAAACAACTCGCTCTGCACAGTGCTCTTACAGCCTAGTGGGAACATCTCTTCCAAAGGCCTGTGAAACGCAGTTTCTTTGCAGGCCTGATCTGGCTGAAGTAGGACTTCTGCTCTGGGTGTGCTACTTTGCCCTAGAGCTGAAAGGCACAACGTGCAGGCTTCTTTCCAAAGGGCGAGTTGGGCCCCACAGCATCTTGCTTCCAGCTCTTTGGGAAGCTAAGAAACAACTCGCTCTGCACAGTGCTCTTACAGCCTACCGGGAACATCTCTTCCAAAGGCCTGTGAAACGCAGTTTCTTTGCAGGCCTGATCTGGCTGAAGTAGGACTTCTGCTCTGGGTGTGCTACTTTGCCCTAGAGCTGAAAGGCACAACGTGCAGGCTTCTTTCCAAAGGGCGAGTTGGGCCCCACAGCATCTTGCTTCCAGCTCTTTGGGAAGCTAAGAAACAACTCGCTCTGCACAGTGCTCTTACAGCCTAGTGGGAACATCTCTTCCAAAGGCCTGTGAAACGCAGTTTCTTTGCAGGCCTGATCTGGCTGAAAGTAGGACTTCTGCTCTGGGTGTGCTACTTTGCCCTAGAGCTGAAAGGCACAACGTGCAGGCTTCTTTCCAAAGGGCGAGTTGGGCCCCACAGCATCTTGCTTCCAGCTCTTTGGGAAGCTAAGAAACAACTCGCTCTGCACAGTGCTCTTACAGCCTACCGGGAACATCTCTTCCAAAGGCCTGTGAAACGCAGTTTCTTTGCAGGCCTGATCTGGCTGAAGTAGGACTTCTGCTCTGGGTGTGCTACTTTGCCCTAGAGCTGAAAGGCACAACGTGCAGGCTTCTTTCCAAAGGGCGAGTTGGGCCCCACAGCATCTTGCTTCCAGCTCTTTGGGAAGCTAAGAAACAACTCGCTCTGCACAGTGCTCTTACAGCCTACCGGGAACATCTCTTCCAAAGGCCTGTGAAACGCAGTTTCTTTGCAGGCCTGATCTGGCTGAAGTAGGACTTCTGCTCTGGGTGTGCTACTTTGCCCTAGAGCTGAAAGGCACAACGTGCAGGCTTCTTTCCAAAGGGCGAGTTGGGCCCCACAGCATCTTGCTTCCAGCTCTTTGGGAAGCTAAGAAACAACTCGCTCTGCACAGTGCTCTTACAGCCTACCGGGAACATCTCTTCCAAAGGCCTGTGAAACGCAGTTTCTTTGCAGGCCTGATCTGGCTGAAGTAGGACTTCTGCTCTGGGTGTGCTACTTTGCCCTAGAGCTGAAAGGCACAACGTGCAGGCTTCTTTCCAAAGGGCGAGTTGGGCCCCACAGCATCTTGCTTCCAGCTCTTTGGGAAGCTAAGAAACAACTCGCTCTGCACAGTGCTCTTACAGCCTAGTGGGAACATCTCTTCCAAAGGCCTGTGAAACGCAGTTTCTTTGCAGGCCTGATCTGGCTGAAGTAGGACTTCTGCTCTGGGTGTGCTACTTTGCCCTAGAGCTGAAAGGCACAACGTGCAGGCTTCTTTCCAAAGGGCGAGTTGGGCCCCACAGCATCTTGCTTCCAGCTCTTTGGGAAGCTAAGAAACAACTCGCTCTGCACAGTGCTCTTACAGCCTAGCGGGAACATCTCTTCCAAAGGCCTGTGAAACGCAGTTTCTTTGCAGGCCTGATCTGGCTGAAGTAGGACTTCTGCTCTGGGTGTGCTACTTTGCCCTAGAGCTGAAAGGCACAACGTGCAGGCTTCTTTCCAAAGGGCGAGTTGGGCCCCACAGCATCTTGCTTCCAGCTCTTTGGGAAGCTAAGAAACAACTCGCTCTGCACAGTGCTCTTACAGCCTACCGGGAACATCTCTTCCAAAGGCCTGTGAAACGCAGTTTCTTTGCAGGCCTGATCTGGCTGAAGTAGGACTTCTGCTCTGGGTGTGCTACTTTGCCCTAGAGCTGAAAGGCACAACGTGCAGGCTTCTTTCCAAAGGGCGAGTTGGGCCCCACAGCATCTTGCTTCCAGCTCTTTGGGAAGCTAAGAAACAACTCGCTCTGCACAGTGCTCTTACAGCCTAGCGGGAACATCTCTTCCAAAGGCCTGTGAAACGCAGTTTCTTTGCAGGCCTGATCTGGCTGAAGTAGGACTTCTGCTCTGGGTGTGCTACTTTGCCCTAGAGCTGAAAGGCACAACGTGCAGGCTTCTTTCCAAAGGGCGAGTTGGGCCCCACAGCATCTTGCTTCCAGCTCTTTGGGAAGCTAAGAAACAACTCGCTCTGCACAGTGCTCTTACAGCCTACCGGGAACATCTCTTCCAAAGGCCTGTGAAACGCAGTTTCTTTGCAGGCCTGATCTGGCTGAAGTAGGACTTCTGCTCTGGGTGTGCTACTTTGCCCTAGAGCTGAAAGGCACAACGTGCAGGCTTCTTTCCAAAGGGCGAGTTGGGCCCCACAGCATCTTGCTTCCAGCTCTTTGGGAAGCTAAGAAACAACTCGCTCTGCACAGTGCTCTTACAGCCTACCGGGAACATCTCTTCCAAAGGCCTGTGAAACGCAGTTTCTTTGCAGGCCTGATCTGGCTGAAGTAGGACTTCTGCTCTGGGTGTGCTACTTTGCCCTAGAGCTGAAAGGCACAACGTGCAGGCTTCTTTCCAAAGGGCGAGTTGGGCCCCACAGCATCTTGCTTCCAGCTCTTTGGGAAGCTAAGAAACAACTCGCTCTGCACAGTGCTCTTACAGCCTAGCGGGAACATCTCTTCCAAAGGCCTGTGAAACGCAGTTTCTTTGCAGGCCTGATCTGGCTGAAGTAGGACTTCTGCTCTGGGTGTGCTACTTTGCCCTAGAGCTGAAAGGCACAACGTGCAGGCTTCTTTCCAAAGGGCGAGTTGGGCCCCACAGCATCTTGCTTCCAGCTCTTTGGGAAGCTAAGAAACAACTCGCTCTGCACAGTGCTCTTACAGCCTACCGGGAACATCTCTTCCAAAGGCCTGTGAAACGCAGTTTCTTTGCAGGCCTGATCTGGCTGAAGTAGGACTTCTGCTCTGGGTGTGCTACTTTGCCCTAGAGCTGAAAGGCACAACGTGCAGGCTTCTTTCCAAAGGGCGAGTTGGGCCCCACAGCATCTTGCTTCCAGCTCTTTGGGAAGCTAAGAAACAACTCGCTCTGCACAGTGCTCTTACAGCCTACCGGGAACATCTCTTCCAAAGGCCTGTGAAACGCAGTTTCTTTGCAGGCCTGATCTGGCTGAAGTAGGACTTCTGCTCTGGGTGTGCTACTTTGCCCTAGAGCTGAAAGGCACAACGTGCAGGCTTCTTTCCAAAGGGCGAGTTGGGCCCCACAGCATCTTGCTTCCAGCTCTTTGGGAAGCTAAGAAACAACTCGCTCTGCACAGTGCTCTTACAGCCTAGCGGGAACATCTCTTCCAAAGGCCTGTGAAACGCAGTTTCTTTGCAGGCCTGATCTGGCTGAAGTAGGACTTCTGCTCTGGGTGTGCTACTTTGCCCTAGAGCTGAAAGGCACAACGTGCAGGCTTCTTTCCAAAGGGCGAGTTGGGCCCCACAGCATCTTGCTTCCAGCTCTTTGGGAAGCTAAGAAACAACTCGCTCTGCACAGTGCTCTTACAGCCTAGTGGGAACATCTCTTCCAAAGGCCTGTGAAACGCAGTTTCTTTGCAGGCCTGATCTGGCTGAAGTAGGACTTCTGCTCTGGGTGTGCTACTTTGCCCTAGAGCTGAAAGGCACAACGTGCAGGCTTCTTTCCAAAGGGCGAGTTGGGCCCCACAGCATCTTGCTTCCAGCTCTTTGGGAAGCTAAGAAACAACTCGCTCTGCACAGTGCTCTTACAGCCTAGTGGGAACATCTCTTCCAAAGGCCTGTGAAACGCAGTTTCTTTGCAGGCCTGATCTGGCTGAAGTAGGACTTCTGCTCTGGGTGTGCTACTTTGCCCTAGAGCTGAAAGGCACAACGTGCAGGCTTCTTTCCAAAGGGCGAGTTGGGCCCCACAGCATCTTGCTTCCAGCTCTTTGGGAAGCTAAGAAACAACTCGCTCTGCACAGTGCTCTTACAGCCTACCGGGAACATCTCTTCCAAAGGCCTGTGAAACGCAGTTTCTTTGCAGGCCTGATCTGGCTGAAGTAGGACTTCTGCTCTGGGTGTGCTACTTTGCCCTAGAGCTGAAAGGCACAACGTGCAGGCTTCTTTCCAAAGGGCGAGTTGGGCCCCACAGCATCTTGCTTCCAGCTCTTTGGGAAGCTAAGAAACAACTCGCTCTGCACAGTGCTCTTACAGCCTACCGGGAACATCTCTTCCAAAGGCCTGTGAAACGCAGTTTCTTTGCAGGCCTGATCTGGCTGAAGTAGGACTTCTGCTCTGGGTGTGCTACTTTGCCCTAGAGCTGAAAGGCACAACGTGCAGGCTTCTTTCCAAAGGGCGAGTTGGGCCCCACAGCATCTTGCTTCCAGCTCTTTGGGAAGCTAAGAAACAACTCGCTCTGCACAGTGCTCTTACAGCCTACCGGGAACATCTCTTCCAAAGGCCTGTGAAACGCAGTTTCTTTGCAGGCCTGATCTGGCTGAAGTAGGACTTCTGCTCTGGGTGTGCTACTTTGCCCTAGAGCTGAAAGGCACAACGTGCAGGCTTCTTTCCAAAGGGCGAGTTGGGCCCCACAGCATCTTGCTTCCAGCTCTTTGGGAAGCTAAGAAACAACTCGCTCTGCACAGTGCTCTTACAGCCTACCGGGAACATCTCTTCCAAAGGCCTGTGAAACGCAGTTTCTTTGCAGGCCTGATCTGGCTGAAGTAGGACTTCTGCTCTGGGTGTGCTACTTTGCCCTAGAGCTGAAAGGCACAACGTGCAGGCTTCTTTCCAAAGGGCGAGTTGGGCCCCACAGCATCTTGCTTCCAGCTCTTTGGGAAGCTAAGAAACAACTCGCTCTGCACAGTGCTCTTACAGCCTACCGGGAACATCTCTTCCAAAGGCCTGTGAAACGCAGTTTCTTTGCAGGCCTGATCTGGCTGAAGTAGGACTTCTGCTCTGGGTGTGCTACTTTGCCCTAGAGCTGAAAGGCACAACGTGCAGGCTTCTTTCCAAAGGGCGAGTTGGGCCCCACAGCATCTTGCTTCCAGCTCTTTGGGAAGCTAAGAAACAACTCGCTCTGCACAGTGCTCTTACAGCCTACTGGGAACATCTCTTCCAAAGGCCTGTGAAACGCAGTTTCTTTGCAGGCCTGATCTGGCTGAAGTAGGACTTCTGCTCTGGGTGTGCTACTTTGCCCTAGAGCTGAAAGGCACAACGTGCAGGCTTCTTTCCAAAGGGCGAGTTGGGCCCCACAGCATCTTGCTTCCAGCTCTTTGGGAAGCTAAGAAACAACTCGCTCTGCACAGTGCTCTTACAGCCTACCGGGAACATCTCTTCCAAAGGCCTGTGAAACGCAGTTTCTTTGCAGGCCTGATCTGGCTGAAGTAGGACTTCTGCTCTGGGTGTGCTACTTTGCCCTAGAGCTGAAAGGCACAACGTGCAGGCTTCTTTCCAAAGGGCGAGTTGGGCCCCACAGCATCTTGCTTCCAGCTCTTTGGGAAGCTAAGAAACAACTCGCTCTGCACAGTGCTCTTACAGCCTACCGGGAACATCTCTTCCAAAGGCCTGTGAAACGCAGTTTCTTTGCAGGCCTGATCTGGCTGAAGTAGGACTTCTGCTCTGGGTGTGCTACTTTGCCCTAGAGCTGAAAGGCACAACGTGCAGGCTTCTTTCCAAAGGGCGAGTTGGGCCCCACAGCATCTTGCTTCCAGCTCTTTGGGAAGCTAAGAAACAACTCGCTCTGCACAGTGCTCTTACAGCCTACCGGGAACATCTCTTCCAAAGGCCTGTGAAACGCAGTTTCTTTGCAGGCCTGATCTGGCTGAAGTAGGACTTCTGCTCTGGGTGTGCTACTTTGCCCTAGAGCTGAAAGGCACAACGTGCAGGCTTCTTTCCAAAGGGCGAGTTGGGCCCCACAGCATCTTGCTTCCAGCTCTTTGGGAAGCTAAGAAACAACTCGCTCTGCACAGTGCTCTTACAGCCTACCGGGAACATCTCTTCCAAAGGCCTGTGAAACGCAGTTTCTTTGCAGGCCTGATCTGGCTGAAGTAGGACTTCTGCTCTGGGTGTGCTACTTTGCCCTAGAGCTGAAAGGCACAACGTGCAGGCTTCTTTCCAAAGGGCGAGTTGGGCCCCACAGCATCTTGCTTCCAGCTCTTTGGGAAGCTAAGAAACAACTCGCTCTGCACAGTGCTCTTACAGCCTAGTGGGAACATCTCTTCCAAAGGCCTGTGAAACGCAGTTTCTTTGCAGGCCTGATCTGGCTGAAGTAGGACTTCTGCTCTGGGTGTGCTACTTTGCCCTAGAGCTGAAAGGCACAACGTGCAGGCTTCTTTCCAAAGGGCGAGTTGGGCCCCACAGCATCTTGCTTCCAGCTCTTTGGGAAGCTAAGAAACAACTCGCTCTGCACAGTGCTCTTACAGCCTACCGGGAACATCTCTTCCAAAGGCCTGTGAAACGCAGTTTCTTTGCAGGCCTGATCTGGCTGAAGTAGGACTTCTGCTCTGGGTGTGCTACTTTGCCCTAGAGCTGAAAGGCACAACGTGCAGGCTTCTTTCCAAAGGGCGAGTTGGGCCCCACAGCATCTTGCTTCCAGCTCTTTGGGAAGCTAAGAAACAACTCGCTCTGCACAGTGCTCTTACAGCCTACCGGGAACATCTCTTCCAAAGGCCTGTGAAACGCAGTTTCTTTGCAGGCCTGATCTGGCTGAAGTAGGACTTCTGCTCTGGGTGTGCTACTTTGCCCTAGAGCTGAAAGGCACAACGTGCAGGCTTCTTTCCAAAGGGCGAGTTGGGCCCCACAGCATCTTGCTTCCAGCTCTTTGGGAAGCTAAGAAACAACTCGCTCTGCACAGTGCTCTTACAGCCTACCGGGAACATCTCTTCCAAAGGCCTGTGAAACGCAGTTTCTTTGCAGGCCTGATCTGGCTGAAGTAGGACTTCTGCTCTGGGTGTGCTACTTTGCCCTAGAGCTGAAAGGCACAACGTGCAGGCTTCTTTCCAAAGGGCGAGTTGGGCCCCACAGCATCTTGCTTCCAGCTCTTTGGGAAGCTAAGAAACAACTCGCTCTGCACAGTGCTCTTACAGCCTACCGGGAACATCTCTTCCAAAGGCCTGTGAAACGCAGTTTCTTTGCAGGCCTGATCTGGCTGAAGTAGGACTTCTGCTCTGGGTGTGCTACTTTGCCCTAGAGCTGAAAGGCACAACGTGCAGGCTTCTTTCCAAAGGGCGAGTTGGGCCCCACAGCATCTTGCTTCCAGCTCTTTGGGAAGCTAAGAAACAACTCGCTCTGCACAGTGCTCTTACAGCCTACCGGGAACATCTCTTCCAAAGGCCTGTGAAACGCAGTTTCTTTGCAGGCCTGATCTGGCTGAAGTAGGACTTCTGCTCTGGGTGTGCTACATTGCCCTAGAGCTGAAAGGCACAACGTGCAGGCTTCTTTCCAAAGGGCGAGTTGGGCCCCACAGCATCTTGCTTCCAGCTCTTTGGGAAGCTAAGAAACAACTCGCTCTGCACAGTGCTCTTACAGCCTACCGGGAACATCTCTTCCAAAGGCCTGTGAAACGCAGTTTCTTTGCAGGCCTGATCTGGCTGAAGTAGAACTTCTGCTCTGGGTGTGCTACATTGCCCTAGAGCTGAAAGGCACAACGTGCAGGCTTCTTTCCAAAGGGCGAGTTGGGCCCCACAGCATCTTGCTTCCAGCTCTTTGGGAAGCTAAGAAACAACTCGCTCTGCACAGTGCTCTTACAGCCTACCGGGAACATCTCTTCCAAAGGCCTGTGAAACGCAGTTTCTTTGCAGGCCTGATCTGGCTGAAGTAGGACTTCTGCTCTGGGTGTGCTACATTGCCCTAGAGCTGAAAGGCACAACGTGCAGGCTTCTTTCCAAAGGGCGAGTTGGGCCCCACAGCATCTTGCTTCCAGCTCTTTGGGAAGCTAAGAAACAACTCGCTCTGCACAGTGCTCTTACAGCCTACCGGGAACATCTCTTCCAAAGGCCTGTGAAACGCAGTTTCTTTGCAGGCCTGATCTGGCTGAAGTAGAACTTCTGCTCTGGGTGTGCTACATTGCCCTAGAGCTGAAAGGCACAACGTGCAGGCTTCTTTCCAAAGGGCGAGTTGGGCCCCAAAGCATCTTGCTTCCAGCTCTTTGGGAAGCTAAGAAACAACTCGCTCTGCACAGTGCTCTTACAGCCTACCGGGAACATCTCTTACAAAGGCCTGTGAAACGCAGTTTCTTTGCAGGCCTGATCTGGCTGAAGTAGAACTTCTGCTCTGCGTGTGCTACATTGCCCTAGAGCTGAAAGGCACAACGTGCAGGCTTCTTTCCAAAGGGCGAGTTGGGCCCCAAAGCATCTTGCTTCCAGCTCTTTGGGAAGCTAAGAAACAACTCGCTCTGCACAGTGCTCTTACAGCCTACCGGATAGTCTTAGAAAGGCCTGTGAAACGCAGTTTCTTTGCAGGCCTGATCTGGCTTAAGTAGAACTTCTGCTCTGCGTGTGCTAAATTGCCCTAGAGCTGAAAGGCACAACAGGCAGGCTTCTTTCCAAAGGGCGAGTTGGGCCCCAAAGCATCTTGCTTCCAGCTCTTTGGGAAGCTAAGAAACAACTCCCTCAGCACAGTGCTCTTACAGCCTACCGGCAACATCTCTTACAAAGGCCTGCGAAATGCGATTTCTTTGCAGGCCTGATCTGGCTGAAGTAGAACTTCTGCTTTGCGTTCGCTCCATTGCCCTAGAGCTAAAAGGCCCAACGTGCAGGCTTCTTTCCAAAGGGCGAGTTGGGCCCCAAAGCATCTTGCTTCCAACTCTTTGGGAAGCTAAGAAAAAACTCGCTCTGCACAGTGCTCTTACAGCCTACCGGCAACATATCTTACAAAGGCCTGTGAAACGCAGTTTCTGTACAGGCCTGACCAAGCTGAAGTAGAACTTCTGCACTGCGTGTGCTACATTGCCCAGAGCTGAAACGCACAACGTGCAGGCTTCGTTCCAAAGGGCGAGTTGGACTCAAAAGCATCTTGCTTCCAGCTCTTTGGGAAGCTAAGAAACAACTCGCTCTGCACTGTGCTCTTACAGCCTACCAGGAACATCTCTTACAAAGGCCTGTGAAACGCAGTTTCTTTCCAGGCCTGATCTGGCTGAAGTAGAACTTATGCTCTGCGTGTGCTACGTTGCCCTACAGCTGAAAGGCACAACGTGCCGGCTTGTTTCCAAAGGGCGAGTTGGGCCCCAAAAGCATCTTGCTTCCAGCTCTTTGGGAAGCTAAGAAACAACTCGCTCTGCACTGTGCTCTTACAGCCTACCGGGAACATCTATTACAAAGGCATGTGAAACGCAGTTTCTTTGCAGGCCTGGTCTGGCTGAAGTAGAACTTCTGCTCTGGGTGTGCTACATTGCCCTAGAGCTGAAAGGCACAACGTGCAGGCTTCTTTCCAAAGGGCGAGTTGGGCCCCAAAGCTCTTGCTTCCAGCTCTTTGGTTAGCTAGGAAACAACTCGCTCTGCACAGGGCTCTTACAGCCTACCGGGAACATCTCTTACAAACGCCTGTGAAACGCAGTTTCTTTGCAGGCCTAATGTGGCTTAAGTAGAACTTCTGCTCTGGGTGTGCTACTTTGCCCTAGAGTTGAAAGGCACAACGTGCCGGCTTGTTTCCAAAGGGCGAGTTGGGCCCCAAAGCATCTTGCTTCCAGATCTTTGGGAAGCTAAGAAAAAACTCGCTCTGCACAGTGCTCTTACATCCTACCGGGAACATCTATTACAAAGGCCTGTGAAACGCTGTTTCTTTACAGGCCTGACCCAGCTGAAGTAGAACTTCTGCTCTGGGTGTGCTACACTGCCCAGAGCTGAAAGGCACAACGTGCAGGCTTCTTTCCAAAGGGCGAGTTGGGCCCCAAAGCATCTTGCTTCCAGTTCTTTGGGAAGCTAAGAAACAACTCCCTCTGCACAGTGCTCTTACAGCCTACCGGGAACATCTCTTACAAAGGCCTGCGAAATGCGGTTTCTTTGCAGGCCTGATGTGGCTGAAGTAGAACTTCTGCTCTGCGTTCGCTCCATTGCCGTAGAGCTGAAAGGCCCACGTGCAGGCTTCTTTCCAAAGGGCGAGTTGGGCCCCAAAGCATCTTGCTTCCAGCTCTTTGGGAAGCTAAGAAAAAACTCGCTCTGCACAGTGCTCTTACACCCTAACGGTAACATCTCTTACAAAGGCCTGTGAAACGCAGTTTCTTTGCAGGCCTGATCTGGCTGAAGTAGAACTTATGCTCTGCGTGTGCAACGTTGCCCTAGAGCTGAAAGGCACAACGTGCCGGCTTGTTTCCAAAGGGCGAGATGGGCCCCAAAGCATCTTGCTTCCAGCTCTTTGGGAAGCTAAGAAACAACACGCTCTGCACCGTGCTCTTACAGCCTACCGGGAACATCTCTTACAAAAGCCTGTGAAACGCAGTTTCTTTGCAGGCCTGATCTGGCTGAAGTAGAACTTCTGCTCTGGGTGTGCTACATTGCCCTAGAGCTGAAAGGCACAAGGTGTAGGCTTCTTTCCAAAGGGCGAGTTGGTCCCCAAAGCATCTTGCTTCCAGTTCTTTGCGACGCTAAGAAACAACTCGCTCTGCACAGTGCTCTTACAGCCTACCGGCAACATCTCTTACAAAGGCCTGTGAAACGCAGTTTCTTTACAGGCCTAACCTAGCTGAAGTAGAACTTCTGCTCTGGGTGTGCTACATTGCCCTGGAGCTAAAAGGCACAACGTGCGGCCTTCTTTCCAAAGGGCGAGTTGGGCCCCAAAGCATCTTGCTTCCAGCTCTTTGGGAAGCTAAGAAACAACTCGCTCTGCACAGTGCTCTTATAGCCTACAGGGAACATCTCTTATAAAGGCCTGTGAAACGCAGTTTCTTTGCAGGCCTGATCTGGCTGAAGTAGAACTTATGCTCTGCGTGTGCTACATTGCCCTAGAGCTGAAAGGCACACCGTGCAGGCTTCTTTCCAAAGGGCGAGTTGGGCCCCAAAGCATCTTGCTTCCAGCTCTTTGGGAAGCTAAGAAACAACTCGCTCTGCACAGTGCTCTTACAGCCTACCGGCAACATCTCTTACAAAGGCCTGTGAGACGCAGTTTCTTTGCAGGCCTGATCTGGCTGAAGTAGAACTTATGCTCTGGGTGTGCTACATTGCCCTAGAGCTGAAAGGCACAACGTGCAGACTTCTTTCCAAAGGGCGAGTTGGGCCCCAAAGCTCTTGCTTCCATCTCTTTGGTTAGCTAGGAAACAACTCGCTGTGCACAGGGCTCTTACAGACTACCGGGAACATCTCTTACAAAGGCCTGTGAAACGCAGTTTCTTTGCAGGCCTGATCTGGCTGAAGTAGAACTTATGCTCTGCGTGTGCTACGTTGCCCTACAGCTGAAAGGCACAACGTGCCGGCTTGGTTCCAAAGGGCGAGTTGGGCCCCAAAGCATCTTGCTTCCAGCTCTTTGGGAAGCTAAGAAACAACTCGCTCTGCACTGTGCTCTTACAGCCTACCGGGAACATCTATTACAAAGGCATGTGAAACGCAGTTTCTTTGCAGGCCTGGTCTGTCTGAAGTAGAACTTCTGCTGTGGGTGTGCTACATTGCCCTAGAGCTGAAAGGCACAACGTGCAGGCTTCTTTCCAAAGGGCGAGTTGGGCCCCAAAGCTCTTGCTTCCAGCTCTTTGGGAAGCTAAGAAAAAACTCGCTCTGCACAGTGCTCTTACAGCCTACCGGGAACATCTCTTACAAAGGCCTGTGAAACGCTGTTTCTTTACAGGCCTGACCCAGCTGAAGTAGAACTTCTGCTCTGGGTGTGCTACACTGCCCAGAGCTGAAAGGCACAACGTGCAGGCTTCTTTCCAAAGGGCGAGTTGGGCCCCAAAGCATCTTGCTTCCAGCTCTTTGGGAAGCTAAGAAACAACTCGCTCTGCACAGTGCTCTTACAGCCTACCGGCAACATCTCTTACAAAGGCCTGTGAGACGCAGTTTCTTTGCAGGCCTGATCTGGCTGAAGTAGAACTTATGCTCCGGGTGTGCTACATTGCCCTAGAGCTGAAAGGCACAAGGTGCAGGCTTCTTTCCAAAGGGCGAGTTGGGCCCCAAAGCATCTTGCTTCCAGCTCTTTGCGACGCTAAGAAACAACTCGCTCTGCACAGTGCTCATACAGCCTACCCGCAACATCTCTTACAAAGGCCTGTGAAACGCAGTTTCTTTACAGGCCTAACCTAGCTGAAGAAGAACTTCAGCTCTGGGTGTGCTACATTGCCCTGGAGCTGAAAGGCACAACGTGCAGCCTTCTTTCCAAAGGGCGAGTTGGGCCCCAAAGCATCTTGCTTCCAGCTCTTTGGGAAGCTAAGAAACAACTCGCTCTGCACTGTGCTCTTACAGCCTACCGGGAACATCTATTACAAAGGCATGTGAAACGCAGTTTCTTTGCAGGCCTGACCAAGCTGAAGTAGAACTTCTGCTGTGGGTGTGCTACATTGCCCTAGAGCTGAAAGGCACAACGTGCAGGCTTCTTTCCAAAGGGCGAGTTGGGCCCCAAAGCTCTTGCTTCCAGCTCTTTGGGAAGCTAAGAAAAAACTCGCTCTGCACAGTGCTCTTACAGCCTACCGGGAACATCTCTTACAAAGGCCTGTGAAACGCTGTTTCTTTACAGGCCTGACCAAGCTGAAGTAGAACTTCTGCTCTGGGTGTGCTACACTGCCCAGAGCTGAAAGGCACAACGTGCAGGCTTCTTTCCAAAGGGCGAGTTGGGCCCCAAAGCATCTTGCTTCCAGCTCTTTGGGAAGCTAAGAAACAACTCGCTCTGCACAGTGCTCTTACAGCCTACCGGCAACATCTCTTACAAAGGCCTGTGAGACGCAGTTTCTTTGCAGGCCTGATCTGGCTGAAGTAGAACTTATGCTCCGGGTGTGCTACATTGCACTAGAGCTGAAAGGCACAACGTGCAGACTTCTTTCCAAAGGGCGAGTTGGGCCCCAAAGCATCTTGCTTCCAGCTCTTTGGGAAGCTAAGAAACAACTCGCTCTGAACAGTGCTCTTACAGCCTACTGGGAACATCTCTTACAAAGGCCTGTGAAACGCAGTTTCTTTGCAGGCGTGATCTGGCTGAAGTAGAACTTCTGCTCTGCGTGTGCTACATTGCCCTAGAGCTGAAAGGCCCAACGTGCAGGCTTCTTTCAAAAGGGCGAGTTGGGCCGCAAAGCATCTTGCTTCCAGCTCTTTGGGAAGCTAAGAAACAACTCGCTCTGCACAGTGCTCTTACAGCCTACCGGGAACATCTCTTACAAAGGCCGGTGAAACGCAGTTTCTTTGCAGGCCTGATCTGGCTGAAGTAGAACTTCTTCTCTGGGTGTGCTACATTGCCCTAGAGCTGAAAGGCCCAACGTGCACGCTTCTTTCCAAAGGGCGAGTTGGGCCCCAAAGCATCTTGCTTCCAGCTCTTTGGGAAGCTAAGAAACAACTCACTCTGCACAGTGCTCTTACAGCCTACCGGGAACATCTCTTACAAAGGCCTGTGAAACGCAGTTTCTTTGCTGGCCTGATCTGGCTGAAGTAGAACTTCTGCTCTGCGTGTGCTACATTGCCCTAGAGGTGAAAGGCACAACGAGCAGGATTCTTTCCAAAGGGCGAGTTGGGCCCCAAAGCATCTTGCTTCCAGCTCTTTGGGAAGCTAAGAAACAACACGCTCTGCACAGTGCTCTTACAGCCTACCGGGAACATCTCTTACAAAAGCCTGTGAAACGCAGTTTCTTTGCAGGCCTGATAAGGCTGAAGTAGAACTTCTGCTCTGGGTGTGCTACATTGCCCTAGAGCTGAAAGGCACAAGGTGCAGGCTTCTTTCCAAAGGGCGAGTTGGGCCCCAAAGCATCTTGCTTCCAGCTCTTTGCGACGCTAAGAAACAACTCGCTCTGCACAGTGCTCATACAGCCTACCCGCAACATCTCTTACAAAGGCCTGTGAAACGCAGTTTCTTTACAGGCCTAACCTAGCTGAAGAAGAACTTCAGCTCTGGGTGTGCTACATTGCCCTGGAGCTGAAAGGCACAACGTGCAGCCTTCTTTCAAAAGGGCGAGTTGGGCCCCAAAGCATCTTGCTTCCAGCTCTTTGAGAAGCCAAGAAACAACTCGCTCTGCACAGTGCTCTTACAGCCTACCGGGAACATCTCTTACAAAGGCCTGTGAAACGCAGTATCTTTGCAGGCCTGATCTGGCTGAAGTAGAACTTCTGCTTTGCGTTCGCTCCATTGCCCTAGAGCTGAAAGGCCCAACGTGCAGGCTTCTTTCCAAAGGGCGAGTTGGGCCCCAAAGCATCTTGCTTCCAGCTCTTTGGGAAGCTAAGAAAAAACTCGCTCTGCACAGTGCTCTTACAGCCTACCGGCAACATCTCTTACAAAGGCCTGTGAAACGCAGTTTCTTTACAGGCCTGCCCAAGCTGAAGTAGAACTTCTGCTCTGCGTGTGCTACATTGCCCAGAGCTGAAAGGCACAACGTGCAGGCTTCGTTCCAAAGGGCGAGTTGGGTCCCAAAGCATCTTGCTTCCAGCTCTTTGGGAAGCTAAGAAACAACTCGCTCTGCACTGTGCTCTTACAGCCTACCAGGAACATCTATTACAAAGGCCTGTGAAACGCAGTTTCTTTGCAGGCCTGATCTGGCTGAAGTAGAACTTCTGCTCTGCGTGCGCTCCATTGCCCTAGAGCTGAAAGTCACAACGTGCAGGCTTCTTTCCAAAGGGCGAGTTGGGCATAAAAGCATCTTGCTTCCAGCTCTTTGGGAAGCTAAGAAACAACTCGCTCTGCACATTGCTCTTACAGCCTACCGGGAACATCTCTTACAAAGGACTGTGAAACGCAGTTTCTTTGCAGGCCTGATGTGGCTGCAGTAGAACTTCTGCTCTGTGTGTGCTACATTGCCCTAGAGCTGAAAGGCCCAACGTGCAGGCTTCTTTCCAAAGGGCGAGTTGTGCCCCAAAGCATCTTGCTTCCAGCTCTTTGGGAAGCGAAGAAACAACTCGCTCTGCACAGTGCTCTTACAGCCTAACGGGAACATCTCTTTCAAAGGCCGGCGAAACGCAGTTTCTTTGCAGGCCTGATCTGGCTGAAGTAGAACTTCTGCTCTGAGTGCGCTACATTGCCCTAGAGCTGAAAGGCACAACGTGCAGGCTTCTTTCCAAAGGGCGAGTTGGGCCCCAAAGCACTTGCTTCCAGCTCTTTGGTTAGCTAGGAAACAACTCGCTGTGCACAGGGCTCTTACAGCCTACCAGGAACATCTCTTACAAATCCCTGTGAAACGCAGTTTCTTTGCAGGCCTGATCTGGCTGAAGTAGAACTTATGCTCTGCGTGTGCTACGTTGCCCTACAGCTGAAAGGCACAACGTGCCGGCTTGTTTCCAAAGGGCGAGTTGGGCCCCAAAGCATCTTGCTTCCAGCTCTTTGGGAAGCTAAGAAACAACTCGCTCTGCACTGTGCTCTTACAGCCTACCGGGAACATCTATTACTAAGGCATGTGAAACGCAGTATCTTTGCAGGCCTGATCTGGCTGCAGTAGAACTTCTGCTCTGCGTGTGCTACATTGCCCTAGAGCTGAAAGGCACAACGTGCCGGCTTCTTTCCAAAGGGCGAGTTGGGCCCCAAAGCATATTGCTTCCAGTTCTTTGGGAAGCTAAGAAACAACTCGCTCTGCACAGTGCTCTTACAGCCTAACGGGAACATCTCTTACAAAGGCCTGTGAAACGCAGTTTCTTTGCAGGCCTGATCTGGCTGAAGTAGAACTTCTGCTCTGCGTGAGCTACATTGCCCTAGAGCTGAAAGGCACAACGTGCAGACTTCTTACCAAAGGGCGAGTTGGGCCCCGAAGCATCTTGCTTCCAGCTCTTTGGGAAGCTAAGAAACAACTCGCTCTGCACAGTGCTCTTACAGCCTACTGGGAAGATCTCTTACAAAGGCCTGTGAAACGCTCTTTCTCTGCAGGCCTGATCTGGCTGAAGTAGAACTTCTGCTCTGCGTGTGCTACATTGCCCTAGAGCTGAAAGTCACAACGTGCAGGCTTCTTTCCAAAGGGCGAGTTGGGCCCCAAAGCATCTTGCTTCCAGCTCTTTGGGAAGCTAAGAAACAACTCGCTCTGCACTGTGCTCTTACAGCCTACCGGGAACATCTATTACAAAGGCCTGTGAAACGCAGTTTCTTTGCAGGCCTGATCTGGCTGAAGTAGAACTTCTGCTCTGCGTGAGCTACATTGCCCTAGAGCTGAAAGGCACAACGTGCAGGCTTCTTACCAAAGGGCGAGTTGGGCCCCGAAGCATCTTGCTTCCAGCTCTTTGGGAAGCTAAGAAACAACTCGCTCTGCACAGTGCTCTTACAGCCTACTGGGAAGATCTCTTACAAAGGCCTGTGAAACGCTCTTTCTCTGCAGGCCTGATCTGGCTGAAGTAGAACTTCTGCTCTGCGTGTGCTACATTGCCCTAGAGCTGAAAGGCACAACGTGCAGGCTTCTTTCCAAAGGGCGAGTTGGGCCCCAAAGCATCTTGCTTCCAGCTCTTTGGGAAGCTAAGAAACAACTCGCTCTGCACTGTGCTCTTACAGCCTACCGGGAACATCTATTACAAAGGCCTGTGAAACGCAGTTTCTTTGCAGGCCTGATCTATCTGAAGTAGAACTTCTGCTCTGAGTTTGCTACATTGCCCAGAGCTGAAAGGCACAACGTGCAGGCTTCTTTCCAAAGGGCGAGTTGGGCCCCAAAGCTCTTGCTTCCAGCTCTTTGGTTAGCTAGGAAACAGCTCGCTCTACACAGGGCTCTTACAGCCTACCGGGAACATCTCTTACAAAGGCCTGTGAAACGCAGTTTCTTTGCAGGCCTGATCTGGCTGAAGTAGAACTTCTGCTCTGGGTGTGCTACGTTGCCCTAGAGGTGAAAGGCACAACGTGCCGTCTTGTTTCCAAAGGGCGAGTTGGGCCCCAAAGCATCTTGCTTCCAGCTCTTTGGGAAGCTATGAAACAACTCCCTCTGCACAGTGCTCTTACAGCCTACCGGGAACATCTCTTACAAAGGCCTGCGAAATGCCGTTTCTTTGCAGGCCTGATCTGGCTGAAGTAGAACTTCTGCTCTGCGTTCGCTCCATTGCCCTAGAGCTGAAAGGCCCAACGTGCAGGCTTCCTTCGAAAGGGCGAGTTGGGCCCCAAAGCATCTTGCTTCCAGCTCTTTGGGAAGCTAAGAAAAAAATCGCTCTGCACAGTGCTCTTACAGCCTACCGGCAACATCTCTTACAAACGCCTGTGAAACGCAGTTTCTTTACAGGCCTGACCAAGCTGAAGTAGAACTTCTGCTCTGGGTGTGCTACATTGCCCAGAGCTGAAAGGCACAACGTGCAGGCTTCTTTCCAAAGGGCGAGTTGGGCCCCAAAGCATCTTGCTTCCAGCTCTTTGGTTAGCTAGGAAACAGCTCGCTCTACACAGGGCTCTTACAGCCTACCGGGAACATCTCTTACAAAGGCCTGTGAAACGCAGTTTCTTTGCAGGCCTGATCTGGCTGAAGTAGAACTTCTGCTCTGGGTGTGCTACGTTGCCCTAGAGGTGAAAGGCACAACGTGCCGTCTTGTTTCCAAAGGGCGAGTTGGGCCCCAAGCATCTTGCTTCCAGCTCTTTGGGAAGCTATGAAACAACTCCCTCTGCACAGTGCTCTTACAGCCTACCGGGAACATCTCTTACAAAGGCCTGCGAAATGCCGTTTCTTTGCAGGCCTGATCTGGCTGAAGTAGAACTTCTGCTCTGCGTTCGCTCCATTGCCCTAGAGCTGAAAGGCCCAACGTGCAGGCTTCTTTCGAAAGGGCGAGTTGGGCCCCAAAGCATCTTGCTTCCAGCTCTTTGGGAAGCTAAGAAAAAAATCGCTCTGCACAGTGCTCTTACAGCCTACCGGCAACATCTCTTACAAACGCCTGTGAAACGCAGTTTCTTTACAGGCCTGACCAAGCTGAAGTAGAACTTCTGCTCTGGGTGTGCTACATTGCCCAGAGCTGAAAGGCACAACGTGCAGGCTTCGTTCCAAAGGGCGAGTTGGGCCCCAAAGCATCTTGCTTCCAGCTCTTTGGGAAGCTAAGAAACAACTCGTTCTGCACAGTTCTCTTACAGCCTACCGGGAACATCTCTTACAAAGGCCTGTGAAACGCAGTTTCTTTACAGGCCTAACCTAGCTGAAGTAGAACTTCTGCTCTGGGTGTGCTACATTGCCCTGGAGCTGAAAGGCACAACGCGCGGCCTTCTTTCCAAAGGGCGAGTTGGGACCCAAAGCATCTTGCTTCCAGCTCTTTGGGAAGCTAAGAAACAACTCGCTCTGCACAGTGCTCTTACAGCCTACCGGGAACATCTCTTACAAAGGCCTGTGAAACGCTCTTTCTCTGCAGGCCTGATCTGGCTGAAGTAGAACTTCTGCTCTGCGTGAGCTGCATTGCCCTAGAGCTGAAAGTCACAACGTGCAGGCTTCTTTCCAAAGGGCGAGTTGGGCACCAAAGCATCTTGCTTCCATCTCTTTGGGAAGCTAAGAAACAACTCGCTCTGCACAGTGCTCTTACAGCCTACCGGGAACATCTCTTACAAAGGCCTGTGAAACGCAGTTTCTTTGCAGGCCTGATGTGGCTGAAGTAGAACTTCCGCTCTGCGTGTGCTACAATGCCCTAGAGATGAAAGGCCCAACGTGCAGGCTTCTTTCCAAAGGGCGAGTTGGGCCCCAAAGCATCTTGCTTCCAGCTCTTTGGGAAGCTAAGAAACAACTCGCTCTGCACAGTGCTCGTACAGCCTACCGGGAATATCTCTTACAGAGCCCTGTGAAACGCAGTTTCTTTGCAGGCCTGATCTGGCTGAAGTAGAACTTCTGCTCTGCGTGTGCTACAATGCCCTAGAGCTGAAAGGCACAACGAGCAGGCTTCTTTCCAAAGGGCGAGTTGGGCCCCAAAGCATCTTGCTTCCAGCTCTTTGGGAAGCTAAGAAACAACTCGCTCTGCACAGTGCTCTTACAGCCTACCGGGAACATCCCTTAGAAAGGCCTGTGAAACGCAGTTTCTTTGCAGGCCTGATCTGGCTTAAGTAGAACTTCTGCTCTGCGTGTGCTAAATTGCCCTAGAGCTGAAAGGCACAACAGGCAGGCTTCTTTCCAAAGGGCGAGTTGGGCCCCAAAGCATCTTGCTTCCAGCTCTTTGGGAAGCTAAGAAACAACTCGCTCTGCACAGTGCTCTTACAGCCTACCGGGAACCACACTTACAAAGGCCTGCGAAATGCGGTTTCTTTGCAGGCCTGATCTGGCTGAAGTAGAACTTCTGCTCTGCGTGAGCTGCATTGCCCTAGAGCTGAAAGGCCCAACGTGCAGGCTTCTTTGAAAAGGGCGAGTTGGGCCCCAAAGCATCTTGCTTCCAGCTCTTTGGGAAGCTAAGAAAAAACTCGCTCTGCACAGTGCTCTTACAGCCTACCGGCAACATCTCTTACAAAGGCCTGTGAAACGCAGTTTCTGTACAGGCCTGACCAAGCTGAAGTAGAACTTCTGCACTGCGTGTGCTACATTGCCCAGAGCTGAAAGGCACAACGTGCAGGCTTCGTTCCAAAGGGCGAGTTGGGCCCCAAAGCATCTTGCTTCCAGCTCTTTGGGAAGCTAAGAAACAACTCGCTCTGCACATTACTCTTACAGCCTCCGGCAACATCTCTTACAAAGGACTGTGAAACGCAGTTTCTTTGCAGGCCTGATGTGGCTGAAGTAGAACTTCTGCTCTGGGTGTGCTACATTGCCCTAGAGCTGAAAGGCCCAACGTGCAGGCTTCTTTCCAAAGGGCGAGTTGGGCCCCAAAGCATCTTGCTTCCAGCTCTTTGGGAAGCTAAGAAACAACTCGCTCTGCACTGTGCTCTTACAGCCTACCGGGAACATCTATTACAAAGGCATGTGAAACGCAGTTTCTTTGCAGGCCTGGTCTGGCTGAAGTAGAACTTCTGCTCTGGGTGTGCTACATTGCCCTAGAGCTGAAAGGCACAACGTGCAGGCTTCTTTCCAAAGGGCGAGTTGGGCCCCAAAGCTCTTGCTTCCAGCTCTTTGGTTAGCTAGGAAACAACTCGCTCTGCACAGGGCTCTTACAGCCTACCGGGAACATCTCTTACAAACGCCTGTGAAACGCAGTTTCTTTGCAGGCCTGATGTGGCTGAAGTAGAACTTCTGCTCTGGGTGTGCTACATTGCCCTAGAGTTGAAAGGCACAACGTGCCGGCTTGTTTCCAAAGGGCGAATTGGGCCCCAAAGCATCTTGCTTCCAGCTCTTTGGGAAGCTAAGAAAAAACTCGCTCTGCACAGTGCTCTTACAGCCTACCGGGAACATCTCTTACAAAGGCCTGTGAAACGCTGTTTCTTTACAGGCCTGACCCAGCTGAAGTAGAACTTCTGCTCTGGGTGTGCTACACTGCCCAGCGCTGAAAGGCACAACGTGCAGGCTTCTTTCCAAAGGGCGAGTTGGGCCCCAAAGCATCTTGCTTCCAGCTCTTTGGGAAGCTAAGAAACAACTCGCTCTGCACAGTGCTCTTACAGCCTACCGGCAACATCTCTTACAAAGGCCTGTGAGACGCAGTTTCTTTGCAGGCCTGATCTGGCTGAAGTAGAACTTCTGCTCTGGGTGTGCTACATTGCCCTAGAGCTGAAAGGCACAACGTGCAGACTTCTTTCCAAAGGGCGAGTTGGGCCCCAAAGCATCTTGCTTCCAGCTCTTTGGGAGGCTAAGAAACAAATCGCTCTGCACTGTGCTCTTACAGCCTACCGGGAACATCTCTTACAAAGGCCTGTGAAATGCAGTTTCTTTGCTGGCGTGATCTGGCTGAAGTAGAACTTCTGCTCTGCGTGTGCTACATTGCCCTAGAGCTGAAAGGCCCAACGTGCAGGCTTCTTTCGAAAGGGCGAGTTGGGCCCCAAAGCATCTTGCTTCCAGCTCTTTGGGAAGCTAAGAAAAAAATCGCTCTGCACAGTGCTCTTACAGCCTACCGGCAACATCTCTTACAAACGCCTGTGAAACGCAGTTTCTTTACAGGCCTGACCAAGCTGAAGTAGAACTTCTGCTCTGGGTGTGCTACATTGCCCAGAGCTGAAAGGCACAACGTGCAGGCTTCGTTCCAAAGGGCGAGTTGGGCCCCAAAGCATCTTGCTTCCAGCTCTTTGGGAAGCTAAGAAACAACTCGCTCTGCACAGTTCTCTTACAGCCTACCGGGAACATCTCTCACAAAGGCCTGTGAAACGCAGTTTCTTTGCAGACCTGATCTGGCTGAAGTAGAACTTATGCTCTGCGTGTGCTACGTTGCCCTACAGCTGAAAGGCACAACGTGCCGGCTTGTTTCCAAAGGGCGAGTTGGGCCCCAAAGCATCTTGCTTCCAGCTCTTTGGGAAGCTAAGAAAAAACTCGCTCTGCACAGTGCTCTTACAGCCTACCGGCAACATCTCTTACAAAGCTCTGTGAAACGCAGTTTCTTTACAGGCCTGACCCAGCTGAAGTAGAACTTCTGCTCTGGGTGTGCTACATTGCCCAGAGCAGAAAGGCACAACGTGCAGGCTTCTTTCCAAAGGGCGAGTTGGGCCCCAAAGCATCTTGCTTCCAGCTCTTTGGGAAGCTAAGAAACAACTCGCTCTGCACAGTGCTCTTACAGCCTACCGGGAACATCTCTTACAAAGGCCTGTGAAATGCAGTTTCTTTGCAGGCCTGATATGGCTGAAGTAGAACTTCTGCTCTGGGTGTGCTGCATTGCCCTAGAGCTGAAAGGCACAACGTGCAGACTTCTTTCCAAATGACGAGTTGGGCCCCAAAGCATCTTGCTTCCAGCTCTTTGGGAAGCTAAGAAACAACTCGCTCTGCATTGTGCTCTTGCAGCCTACCGGGAACATCTATTACAAAGGCCTGTGAAACGCAGTTTCTTTGCAGTCCTGATCTGGCTGAAGTAGAACTTCTGCTCTGAGTGTGCCACATTGCCCAGAGCTGAAAGGCACAACGTGCAGGCTTCTTTCCAAAGGGCGAGTTGGGCCCCAAAGCTCTTGCTTCCAACTCTTTGGTTAGCTAGGAAACAACTCGCTCTGCACAGGGCTCTTACAGACTACCGGGAACATCTCTTAAAAAGGCCTGTGAAATGCAGTTTCTTTGCAGGCCTGATCTGGCTGAAGTAGAACTTCTGCTCTGGGTGTGCTACGTTGCCCTATAGGTGAAAGGCACAACGTGCCGGCTTCTTTCCATAGGGCGAGTTGGCCCCAAAGAATCTTGCTTCCAGCTCTTTGGGAAGCTAAGAAACAACTCGCTCTGCACAGTGCTCTTACAGCCTATCGGGAACATCTCTTACAAAGGCCTGTGAAACGCAGTTTCTTTGCAGGCCTGATCTGGCTGAAGTAGAACTTCTGCTCTGCGTGTGCTACATTGCCCTAGAGCTGAAAGGCACAACGTGCAGACTTCTTTGCAAATGGCGAGTTGGGCCCCAAAGCACCTTGCTTCCAGCTCTTTGGGAAGCTAAGAAACAACTCACTCTGCACTGTTCTCTTACAGCCTACCTGGAACATCTATTACAAAGGCCTGAGAAACGCAGTTTCTTTGCAGGCCTGATCTGGCTGAAGTAGAACTTCTGCTCTGAGTGTGCTACATTGCCCAGAGCTGAAAGGCACAACGTGCAGGCTTCTTTCCAAAGGGCGAGTTGGGCCCCAAAGCTCTTGCTTCCAGCTCTTTGGTGAGCTTTGAAACAACTCGCTCTGCACAGGGCTCTTACAGCCTACCGGGAACATCTCTTACAAAGGCCTGTGAAACGCAGTTTCTTTGCAGGCCTGATCTGGCTGAAGTAGAACTTATGCTCTGGGTGTGCTACGTTGCCCTAGAGGTGAAAGGCACAACGTGCCGGCTTGTTTCCAAAGGGCGAGTTGGGCCGCAAAGCATCTTGCTTCCAGCTCTTTGAGAAGCTAAGAAACAACTCGCTCTGCACAGTGCTCTTACAGCCTAGCGGGAACATCTCTTACAAAGGCCTGTGAAACGCAGTTTCTTTGCAGGCCTCATCTGGCTGAAGTAGAACATGTGCTCTGCGTGTGCTACATTGCCTAGAGCTGAAAGGCACAACGTGCAGGCTTCTTTCCAAACGGCGAGTTGGGCCTCAGAGCATCTTGCTTCCAGCTCTTTGGGAAGCTAAGAAACAACTCGCTCTGCACAGTGCTTTTACAGCCTACCGGGAACATCTCTTACAAACGCCTGTGAAACGCACTTTCTTTGCAGGCCTGATGTGGCTGAAGTAGAACTTCTGCTCTGCGTGTGCTACATTGCCCTAGAGCTGAAAGGCACAACGTGCAGGCTTCTTTCCAAAGGGATTTGGGCCCCAAAGCATCTTGCTTCCAGCTCTTTGGGAAGCTAAGAAACAACTCGCTCTGCACAGTGCTCTTACAGCCTACCGGGAACATCTCTTACAAAGGCCTGTGAAACGCAGTTTCTTTACAGGCCAGACCTAGCTGAGGTAGAACTTCTGCTCTGGGTGTGCTACATTGCCCTAGAGCTGAAAGGCACAACGTGCAGTATTCTTTCGAGAGGGCGAGTTGGGCCCCAAAGCATCTTGCCTCCAGCTCTTTGGGAAGCTAAGAAACAACTCGCTCTGCACAGTGCTCTTACAGCCTACCGGGAACATCTCTTACAAAGGCCTGTGAAACGCGGTTTCTTTGCAGGCCTGATGTGGCTGAAGTGTAACTTCTGCTGTGGGTGTGCTCCATTGCCCTAGAGCTGAAAGGCACAACGAGCAGGCTTCTTTCCAAAGGGCGAGTTGGGCCCCAAAGCATCTTGCTTACAGCTCTTTGGGAAGCTAAGAAACAACTCGCACTGCAATGCTCTTACAGTCTACCGGGAACATCTCTTACAAAGGCCTGTGAAACGCAGTTTCTTTGCAGGCCTGATGTGGCGGAAGTTGAACTTCTGCTCTGCTTGTGCTACATTGCCCTAGAGCTGAAAGGCACAACGTGCAGGCTTCTTTCCAAAGGGCGAGTTGTGCCCCAAAGCATCTTGCTTCCAGCTCTTTGGGAAGCTAAGAAACAACTCGCTCTGCACAGTGCTCTTACAGCCTACCGGGAAAATCTCTTACAAAGGCCTGCGAAACGCAGTTTCTTTACAGGCCTGAGCTGGCTGAAGTAGAACTTCTGCTCTGGGTGTGCTACATTGCCCTGCAGCTGAAAGGCACAACGTGCAGGCTTCTTTCCAAAGGGCGAGTTGGGCCCCAAAGCATCTTGCTTCCAGCTCTTTGGGAAGCTAAGAAACAACTCGCTCTGCACAGTGCTCTTACAGCCTACCGGGAACATCTCTTACAAAGGCCTGTGAAACGCAGTTTCTTTACAGGCCTGACCTAGCTGAAGGAGAACTTCTGCTCTGGGTGTGCTACATTGATCTGCAGCTGAAAGGCACAACGTGCAGGCTTCTTTCCAAAGGGCGAGTTGGGCCCCAAAGCATCTTGCTTCCAGCTCTTTGGGAAGCTAAGAAACATCTCGCTCTGCACAGTGCTCTTACAGCCTACCGGCAACATCTCTTACAAAGGCCTGTGAAACGCAGTTTCTTTGCAGGCCTGATCTGGCTGAAGTAGAACATCTGCTGTGGGTGAGCTCCATGCCCTAGAGCTGAAAGGTACAACGTGCAGGCTTCTTTCCAAAGGGCGAGTTGGGACCCAAAGCATCTTGCTTCCAGCTCTTTGAGAAGCTAAGAAACAACTCGCTTTGCACAGTGCTCTTAGAGCCTAGCGGGAACATCTCTTACAAAGGCCTGTGAAACGCAGTTTCTTTGCAGGCCTCATCTGGCTGAAGTAGAACATGTGCTCTGCGTGTGCTACATTGCCTAGAGCTGAAAGGCACAACGTGCAGGCTTCTTTCCAAAGGGCGAGTTGGGCCTCAGAGCATCTTGCTTCCAGCTCTTTGGGAAGCTAAGAAACAACTCGCTCTGCACAGTGCTTTTACAGCCTACCGGGAACATCTCTTACAAACGCCTGTGAAACGCACTTTCTTTGCAGGCCTGATGTGGCTGAAGTAGAACTTCTGCTCTGCGTGTGCTACATTGCCCTAGAGCTGAAAGGCACAACGTGCATGCTTCTTTCCAAAGGGCGATTTGGGCCCCAAAGCATCTTGCTTCCAGCTCTTTGGGAAGCTTAGAAACAACTCGCTCTGCACAGTGCTCTTACAGCCTACCGGGAACATCTCTTACAAAGGCCTGTGAAACGCAGTTTCTTTACAGGCCAGACCTAGCTGAGGTAGAACTTCTGCTCTGGGTGTGCTACATTGCCGTCGAGCTGAAAGGCACAACGTGCAGTATTCTTTCGAGAGGGCGAGTTGGGGCCCAAAGCATCTTGCCTCCAGCTCTTTGGGAAGCTCAAGAAACAACTCGCTCTGCACAGTGCTCTTACAGCCTACCGGAAACATCCCTTACAAAGGCCTGTGAAACGCAGTTTCTTTGCAGGCCTGATCTGGCTGAAGTAGAACTTCTGCTCTGCGTGTGCTACATTGCCCTAGAGCTGAAACGCACAACGTGCAGGCTCTTTTCAAAAGAGCGAGCTGGGCCATAAACAGTTCTGTGCTGAGGCCACTCCGGAACCTAGAACAATGGCTCTGACTTGCTCTGCCTGCAGCCGGCAACCTACTTGCAGAGGCATGCAAATGGGAAGCTGCTGGCCTGATGTGGTGAGCAAGATTCTGTCTGCAGGCCTCTGCATGCCCTGGGTCTCAGAGGAGGACACAGCCTCTCTCTGCCAAGGCATCTGCTCTCCGTCTTGCTTCCTGCTCTTTGGGAAGCTAAGAAACAACTCGCACTGCAATGCTCTTACAGTCTACCGGGAACATCTCTTACAAAGGCCTGTGAAACGCAGTTTCTTTGCAGGCCTGATGTGGCGGAAGTTGAACTTCTGTTCTGGGTGACCTCCATTGCCCTAGAGCTGAAAGGCACAACGTACAGGCTTCTTTACAAAGGGCGAGTTGGAACCCAAAGCATCTTGCTTCCAGGTCTTGGGAAGCTAAGAAACAACTCGCTCTGCACAGTGCTCATACAGCCTACCGGGAACATCTCTTACAAAGGCCTGTGAAACGCAGTTTCTTTGCAGGCCTCATCTGGCTGA
>NW_027227839.1:0-84400 GCF_037783145.1 Equus przewalskii | reverse complement strand
GCAAGCCCGGCAGGTGATTCCGAAGTGTTCACCAACTGGTTCTGGCATAGCCGACAGGTGATTTTGGCGTGTCCAGCAGGTGCTCCTGGGGAGTGGATCAGGTGTTTCCGGCATACTGGGCATGTGCTACCAGCATGTCCGGAACATGGTTCTGGCAAGTCTGAGAGGTGGTTCCGGCATTCCCGACAGGTGATTCCGGAGTGTCTGCCAAGTGGTTCTGGCGTACCCGGCAGGTGATTTTGGCTTGCCCGGCAGGTGGTTCTGACGAGTCATGCAGGTGGTTCCGATGTGCTCGGCAGGTGCTTACAGTGTCATTGGCATGTGGTTCTGTCATGTCTGAGAGGTAGTTCTGGCATGCCCGACAGGTGATTCCGGAGTGTTCTCCAAGTGGTTCTGGCGTAGCCGGCAGTTGATTTTGCATGTCTGGCGTTAGTTCCAGAGAGTCGAGACAGTGGTTCCGGTGTGTCCGGCAGGTGGTTAGGGTCTGTCCTAGAGGTGGTTGCGGAGTGTCTGACGAGTGGTTCTGGCACAGTCGGCAGGTGATTTTGGCGTGTCCAGCAGGTGGTTCTGGGGAGTGGATCAGGTGGTTCTGGCATACTCGGCAGGTGGTACCGGCGTCTCCGGAACATGGTTCTGGCAAGTCTTAGATGTTGCGTCAGCATGCCCTTCACGTGATTCCGGCTGGTCCGCCAAGTGGTTCTGGTGTAGCAGGCTGGTGATTTTCGCATGTCCGGCAGGTGGGACCGGTGAGTCAAGCAGGTGGTTCCGGCGAGTGTTTCCTGTGTTTCCGGTCTGTCCGGGAGATGGTTCCGGCCTGTCCGGCACGTGCTTCTGGCACTTCTGAGAGGTTGTGCTGGCATGCCCGGCAGGTTATTCTGGAGTGTCCGCCAAGTGGCCCTGGCATAGCCGGCACGTGATTTTGGCGTGTCCGGCAGGCGGTTCTGTGGAGTGGAGCAGGTGGTTCTGTCATACTCTGCAGGTGGTACCGGCGTGTCCGGAACTTGTTCTGGCAAGTCTGAGAGGTGGATCCGGCATGCACGACAGGTGATTCCGGAGTGTCCGGGATGTGGTTCTGGCACCTCTGAGAGGTGGTTCCGGCATGCCCGACAGGTGATTCCGGAGTGTCCGTCGAGTGGTTCTGGTGTACCTGGCAGGTGATTTTGGCTTGTCCGGCAGGTGTTTCTTGCGAGTCGAGCAGGTGGCTCAGGCATGCGCAGCAGGTGCTTCGGTGTGTCCGGCACCTGATTCTGGTGTGTCTGAGAGCAGGTTCTGGCATGTCTGGCAGATGATTCCGGAGTGTTCGCCAAGTGATTCTGGCATAGGCGGCAGGTGATTTTGTCGTGTCAGGTAGTTGGTTCCGGCAAGTCGAGCAGGTGGTTCCGGCGTGCTCGGCAGGTGGTTCAGGCGGGACTGGCAGGTGGTTTTGGTCTGTTGGGGTGTGGTTCCGGCATCTGAGGCACATGGTTCTGCCACGTCTGAGAGGTGGTTCTGGACGGCCCGACAGGTGTTTCCGGAGTGTCCGCCAAGTGGTTCTGGTGGAGCTGACAGGTGATGTTGGCGTGACCGGCAGGTGGTTCCATCCAGCCCGGCAGGTGATTCCGAAGTCTTCACCAACTGGTTGTGGCATAGACGGCACGTGATTTTGGTGTGTCAGGCAGGTGGCTGTGGCGAGTCGAGCAGGTGGTTCCGGCATGCCCGGCAGGTGACTCTGGAGTGTTCGCCAAATGGTTCTGGCGTTGCCGGCAGGTGATTTTGCATGTCCCACGGTGGTTCCGGCGAGTCGAGCCGGTGGTTCCAGCGTGTCCGGAAGGTGGTTCCGGTCTGTCCGGCAGGTGGTTCTGGGGTGTACGGCACGAGGTTCTGGCACGTCTGAGTGGTTGTGTCGGCATGCCCTTCATGTGATTCCAGCTTGTCCGCCAAGTGGTTCTGGTGTAGCGGGCAGGTGATTTTGGCATGTCCGGCAGGTGGTTCCAGCAAGCGTGACAGGCGATTCCGAAGTTTTCACCAACTGGTTGTGGCGTAGCCGTCAGGTGATTTTAGCGTGTCCGGCACGTGGGTCTGGCGAGTCTAGCCGGTGGTTCCGGCATGCTCGGCAGTTGCTTCTGGACACTCCAGCATGTGGTTGTGGCACCTCAGAGACGTGGTTCCGGCATGCCCGGCAGGTGATTCCAGAGTGTCTGCTGAGTGGTTCTGGCGTTGCAGGCGGGTGATTTTGGCGTGTCAAGCAGGTGGTTCAGGGGAGTGGATCAGGTGGTTCTGGCATACTCGGCAGGTGGTTCCGGCGAGTCAGGAACATGGTTCTGGCAAGTCTGCGATGTGGTTCCGCCTGCCCGACAGGTGATCCCGGAGTGTCCGCCAAGTGGTTCTGGCGTACCCTGCAGGTGATTTTTGCGTGTCAGGAGGGGGTTTCCTGCGAGTCGAGCAGGTGGCTCAGGCATGCTCAGCAGGTGCTTCTGGCGTCTCCGGCACGTTGTTCTGGTGTGTCTGAGAGCTGGTTCTGGCATGTCCGGCAGATGAATCCGGAGTGACCACCAAGTGGTTCTGGCATACCCGGCCTGTGGTTTTTGGGTGTCAGGTAGGTGGTTCCGGCGAGTCGAGCAGGTGGTTCCAGTGTGCTCAGCAGGTGGTTCAGGCCGGTCTGGCAGGTGGTTTCAGTCTATTTGGGGTGTGGTTCCGGCATCTCGGGCACATGATTCTGGCACGTCTGAGATGTGGTTCCGGCAGGCCCGACAGGTGTTTCCGGAGTGTCCGCCAAGTGGTTCTGCCGTAGCCAGCAGGTGATTTTGGCGTGTCCGGCAGGTGGTACCGGTGAGTCAAGCAGGTGTTTCCGGCGAGTGTTTCCTGTGTTTCCGGTCTGTCCGGGAGATGGTTCCGGCCTGTCCGGCACGTGCTTCTGGCACTTCTGAGAGGTTGTGCTGGCATGCCCGGCAGGTTATTCTGGAGTGTCCGCCAAGTGGCCCTGGCATAGCCGGCACGTGATTTTGGCGGGTCCGGCAGGCGGTTCTGTGGAGTGGAGCAGGTGGTTCTGTCATACTCTGCAGGTGGTACCGGCGTGTCCGGAACTTGTTCTGGCAAGTCTGAGAGGTGGATCCGGCATGCACGACAGGTGATTCCGGAGTGTCCGGGATGTGGTTCTGGCACCTCTGAGAGGTGGTTCCGGCATGCCCGACAGGTGATTCCGGAGTGTCCGTCGAGTGGTTCTGGCGTACCTGGCAGGTGATTTTGGCGTGTCCGGCAGGTGTTTCTTGCGAGTCGAGCAGGTGGCTCAGGCATGCGCAGCAGGTGCTTACGGCGTGTCCAGCAGGTGATTCTGGTGTGTCTGAGAGCTGGTTCTGGCAAATCCGGCAGATGATTCCGGAGTGTCCACCAAGTGGTTCTGGCATACCCGGCAGGTGATTTTGTCGTGTCAGGGAGGTGGTTCCGGCGAGTCGAGTATGTGGTTCCGGTGTGCTCGGCAGGTGGTTCAGGCGGGTCTCGTAGGTGGTTTCGGTCTGTTCGGGGTGTGGTTCCGGCATCTCAGGCACATGGTTCTGGCACGTCTGAGAGTTGGTTCCTGCCGGCCCGACAGGTGTTTCCGCAGTGTCCGCCATGTGGTTCTGGCGTAGCTGGCAGGTGATTTTGGCATGTCCAGCAGGTGTTTCTGTGGAGTGGATCAGGTGGTTCCGGCATACTCGGCATGTGGTACCGGCGTGTCCGCAACATGGTTCTGGCAAGTCTGAGAGGTTGTTCCGGCATGCCCGACAGGTGATTCCGGAGTGTTCGCCAAGTGGTTCTGGCGTAGCCGGCAGGTGATTTTGCATACCCGGCGGTGGTTCCGGAGAGTCGAGCCAGGGGTTCCGGCGTGTCCGGCAGGTGGTTCCGGTCTGTCCTAGAGGTTGTTGCGGAGTGTCTGACCAGTGGTTCTGGCGTAGCCGGCAGGTGATTTTGGCGTGTCCAACAAGTGGTTCTGGGGAGTGGATAAGGTGGTTCCAGCATCCTCGGAAGGTGGTACCGGCATGTCCGGAGCATGGTTCTGGCAAGTCTGAGAGGTGGTTCCGGCATGCCCGACAGGTGATCCTGGAGTGTCCGCCAAGTGGTTCTGGCGTACCTGGCAGGTGATTTTGGCGTGTCCGGCAGGGGGTTGTGGCGAGTCCAGCAGGTGGTTCCGGCGTGCTCGGCAGGTCCTTCCGCTGTCATTGGCATGTGGTTCTGGCATGTTTGAGAGGTGGTTCCGGCATGCCCGGCAGGTGATTCCGGAGTGTTCGCCAAGTGGTTCTGGCGTAGCCGGCAGGTGATTTTGGAGTGTCAGGTAGGTGGTTCCGGCGAGTCGAGCAGGTGGTTCCGGCGTGCTCGGCAGGTGGTTCAGGCGGGTCTGGCAGGTGGTTTCGGTCTGTTCGGGGTGCGGTTCCAGCACCTCAGGCACATGGTTCTGGCTCGTCTGAGAGTTGTTTCCGGTCGGCCTGACAGGAGTTTCCGTAGTGTCCGCCAAGTGGTTCTAGCGTAGCTGGCAGGTGATGTTGGCTTGACCGGCAGGTGGTTCCAGCAAGCCCGGAAGGTGATTCCGAAGTGTTCACCAACTGGTTGTGGTGTAGCCGGCAGGTGATTTTGGTGTGTCTGGCAGGTGGTTCTGGCGAGTCGAGCAGGTGGTTCCAGTGTGCTCGGCAGGTGCTTCCGGTGTCATTGACATGTGGTTCTGGCATGTCTGAGAGGTGGTTCCGGCATGCCCGGCAGGTGATTCCGGAGTGTTCGCCAAATTGTTCTGGCATAGCCGGCAGGTGATTTTGTATGTCCGGCGGTGGTTCCAGCGAGTCGAGCCATTGGTTCCGGCATGTCCAGCAGGTGGTTCCGGTGTGTCTGGCAGGTGGTTCTGGGGTGTCCGGGACGAGGTTCTGGCACGTCTGAGAGGTTGTGTCGGCATGCCCTTCACGTGATTCCGGCTTGTCCACCAAGTGGTTCTGGTGTAGCGGGCAGGTGATTTTGGCGTGTCCGGCAGGTGGGACCGGTGAGTCAAGGAGGTGGTTCCTGCGAGTGTTTCCTGTGGTTCCAGTCTGTCCGGGAGATGGTTCCGGCCTGCCCGGCATGTGTTTCTTGCACTTTTGAGAGGTTGTGCTGGCATGCCCGGCAGGTGATTCTGGAGTGTCCGCCAAGTGGTTCTGGCGTACCCGGCAGATGATTTTGGCATGTCCGGCAGGTGTTTCTTGCGAGTCAAGCAGGAGGTTCCGTCATGCTCGGCAGGTGGTTCAGGCCGATCTGGCAGGTGGTTTCGGACTGTTCGGGGTGTGGTTCCGGCATCTCAGGCACATGGTTCTGGCACGTCTGAGAGGTGGTTCCGGCATGCCCGGCAGGTCATCCCAGAGAGTCCTCCAAGTGGTTCTGGCATAACACGCAGGTGATTTTGGCGTGTCTGGCAGGTTGTTCGGTTGTGCTTGGCAGGTGGTTCAGGCTTGGCCGGCAGGTGGTTCCAGACTCTCCAGGACGTGTTTACAGCTTCTCCGGCAGGTGGTTCTGGTACGTCTGAGAGGTGGTTCCGCCATGGCGGGCAGGTGATTCCGGACCGTCCCCCAGTTGGTTCTGGCATAGCCAGCAGTTGATATTGGGCTGTCCGGCAGGTGGTTCCAGCGAGTCGAACAGGTGGCTCCGGCGTGCTCGGCAGGTGGTTCCGGTCTGTCCGGTAGGTGGTTCCGGCGTGCACGGCACGTGGTTCTGGTACGTGTCAGAGGTGGTTGCGTATGCCCAACAGGTGATTGCGGACGGTCCGCCACGTGCTTCTGGCACGTCTGAGAGGTGGTTCCAACATGCCCGGCAGTTCATTTCGGAGAGTCGTCCAAGTGGTTCTGACGTAGCCCGCAGGTGATTTTGGCGTGTCCGGCAGGTGGTTCCGCCGTGCTCGGCAGGTGGTTCAGGCATGGCCGTCACGTGGTTCCAGTCTGTCCAGGACGTGTTTCCACCTTCTCCGGCAGGTGGTTCCGGCACGTCTGAGAGGTGGTTCCGGCATGCGCGGCAGGTGATTCCGTAGTGTCCGCCAGGTGGTTCTGGCATACCCGGCAGGTGATTTTGGCGTGTCCGGCAGGTGTTTCTGGCGAGTCGAGCAGGTGGCTCCGGCATGCTCGGCAGGTGCTTCCGGCGTCTCCGGCACTTGGTTCTGGTGTGTCTGAGAGCTGGTTCCGGCATGTCCGGCAGATGATTCCGGAGTGTCCGCCAAGTGGTTCTGGCATACCCAGCAGGTGATTTTGGCGTGTCAGGGAGGTGGTACCGGTGAGTCGAGCAGGTGGTTTCGGCGTGCTCAGCAGGTGGTTCAGGCGGTTCTGGCAGGTGGTATCCATCTGTTCGGGGTGTGGTTCCAGCATCTCATGAACACGTTTCTGGCACGTCTGAGATGTGGTTCCAGCCGGCCCGACAGGTGTTTCCGCAGTGTCCGCCAAGCGGTTCTGGCGTAGTTGGCAGGTGATTTTGGCATGACCGGCAGGTGGTTCCAGCAAGCCTGGCAGGTGATTCCAAAGTGTTCACCAACTGGTTGTGGCGTAGCCTGCAGTTGATTTTTGCGTGATCGGCGGGTGGTTCCAGCAAGCCCGGCAGGTGATTCCGGAGTGTTCGCCAAGTGCTTTCGGCGTAGCCGGCAGGTGATTTTGCATGTCCAGCGGTCGTTCCGGTGGGTGGAGCCGGTGGTTCCGGCGTGTCCGGCAGGTGGTTCCGGTCTGTCCGGCAGGTGGTTCTGTGGTGTCTGGCACGAGGTTCAGTCTGAGAGGCTGTGCCGGCATGCCCCTCACGTGATTCCGGCTTGTCCCCATAGTGGTGCTGGTGTAGCGGGCAGGTGATTTTGGCATGTCCGGCAGGTGGTTCAGGCGAGTTGAGCAGGTGGTTCCAACGTGCTTGGCAGGTGCTTCCGGCGTCTCCGGCACGTGTTTCTGGCACATCTGACAGGTGGTTCCGGCATGCCCGAAAGGTGATTCCGGTCTGTCCGGTAGGTGGTTCCAGCCTGCACGGCATGTGGTTCTGGTACGTCTCAGAGGTGGTTGCGCATGCCCAACAGGTGATTCCGGACTGTCCGCCACATGGTTCTGGCACGTCTGAGAGGTGGTTCCGGCATGCCCGGCAGGTCATCCCAGAGAGTCCTCCAAGTGGTTCTCGCACAACACGCAGGTGATTTTGGCGTGTCTGGCAGGTTGTTCCGTTGTGCTCGGCAGGTGGTTCAGGCTTGGCCAGCAGGTGGTTCCAGACTGTCCAGGACGTGTTTCCAGCTTCTCCAGCAGGTGGTTCTGGTACGTCTGAGAGGTGGTTCCGCCATGGCTGGCAGGCGATTCCGGAACATCCCCCAGGTGGTTCTGGCATAGCCAGCAGTTGATATTGGCCTGTCCGGCAGGTGGTTCCAGCGAGTCGAACAGGTGGCTCCGGCGTGCTCGGCAGGTGGTTCCGGTCTGTCCGGTAGGTGATTCCGGCGTGTCCGGCACGTGCTTCCGGCACGTCTGAGAGGTGGCTCCGTCATGAGCGACAGGTGATTTCGGAGTGTCCGCCAGGTGGTTCTGGCGTACCCCGCAGGTGATTTTGGCGTGTCCGGCAGGTGTTTCTGGCGAGTCGAGCAGGTGGCTCCGGCATGCTCGGCAGGTGCTTCCGGCGTCTCCGGCACTTGGTTCTGGTGTGTCTGAGAGCTGGTTCCGGCATGTCCGGCAGATGATTCCGGAGTGTCCGCCAAGTGGTTCTGGCATACCCGGCTGGTGATTTGGGCATGTCAGGTAGGTGGTTCCGCCGAGTCGAGCAGGTGGCTCCGGCGTGCTCGGCAGGTTGTTCAGACGGGTCTGGCAGGTGTTTTCCGTCTGTTCGGGGTGTGGTTCCAGCATCTCATGCACATGGTTCTGGCACGTCTGGGATGTGGTTCCGGCCGGCCCTACAGGGGTTTCCACAGTGTCCGCCAAGTGGTACTGGCGTAGTTGGCTGGTGATTTTGGCATGACCGGCAGGTGGTTCCAGCAAGCCCGGCAGGTGATTCCGAAGTGTTCCCCAACTGGTTGTGGCTTAGCCGGCAGGTGATTTCTGCGTGTCCGGCAGGTGGTTCTGGAGTGTCGAGCAGGTGGTTCCGGCGTGCTCGGCATGTGCTTCCGGGGTCATTGGCACGTGGTTCTGGCATATCTGAGAGGTGGTTCCGGCATGCCCGGCAGGTGATTCCGGAGTGTTCGCCAAGTGTTTCCGGCGTAGCCGGCAGGTGATTTTGCACGTCCAGCGGTCGTTCCGGCGGGTCGAGCCGGTGGTTCCGGCGTGTGCGGCAGGTGGTTCCGGTCTGTCCGGCAGGTGGTTCTGTGGTGTCCGGCACGAGGTTCAGTCTGAGAGGCTGTGCCGGCATGCCCCTCACGTGATTCCGGCTTGTCCCCGAAGTGGTGCTGGTGTAGCGGGCAGGTGATTTTGGCGTGTCCGGCAGGTGGTTCAGGCGAGTTGAGCAGGTGGTTGCGACGTGCTCGGCAGGTGCTTCCGGCGTCTCCGGCACGTGTTTCTGGCACATCTGACTGGTGCTTCCGGCATGCCCAAAAGTTGATTCCGGTCTGTCCGGTAGGTGGTTCCGGCGTGCACGGCACGTGGTTCTGGTACGTCTCAGAGGTGGTTGCGTATGCCCAACAGGTGATTCCGGACTGTCTGCCACGTGCTTCTGGCACGTCTGAGAGGTGGTTCCAACATGCCCGGCAGGTCATTTCGGAGAGTCGTCCAAGTGGTTCTGGCGTAGCCCGCGGCTGATTTTGGCGTGTCCGGCAGGTGGTTCCGCCGTGCTCGGCAGGTGGTTCAGGCATGGCCGTCACGTGGTTCCAGTCTGTCCAGGACGTGTTTCCAGCTTCTCCGGCAGGTGGTTCTGGTACGTCTGAGAGGTGGTTCCGCCATGGCTGGCAGGTGATCCCGGACTGTCCCCCAGGTGGTTCTGGCATAGCCAGCAGTTGATATTGGCCTGTCCGGCAGGTGGTTCCAGCGAGTCGAACAGGTGGCTCCGGCGTTCTTGGCAGGTGGTTCCGGTCTGTCCGGTAGGTGTTTCCGGCGTGTCTGGCACGTGCTTCCGGCACGTCTGAGAGGTGGTTCCGGCATGCGCGGCAGGTGATTCCGTAGTGTCCGCCAGGTGGTTCTGGCGTACCCGGCAGGTGATTTTGGCGTGTCCGGCAGGTGTTTCTGGCTAGTCGAGCAGGTGGCTCCGGCATGCTCGGCAGGTGCTTCCAGCGACTCTGGCACGTGGTTCTGCTGTGTCTGAGAGCTGGTTCCGGCATGTCCGGCAGATGATTCCGGAGTGTCCGCCACGTGGTTCTGGCATACCCGGCTGGTGATTTGGGCATGTCAGGTAGGTGGTTCCGGCGAGTCGAGCAGGTGGCTCCGGCGTGCTCGGCAGGTTGTTCAGACGGATCTGGCAGGTGTTTTCCGTCTGTTCGGGGTGTGGTTCCAGCATCTCATGCACATGGTTCTGGCACGTCTGGGATGTGGTTCCGGCCGGCCCGACAGGTGTTTCCACAGTGTCCGCCAAGTGGTACTGGCGTAGTTGGCAGGTGATTTTGGCATGACGGGCAGGTGGTTCCAGCAAGCCCGGCAGGTGATTCCGAAGTGTTCCCCAACTGGTTGTGGCGTAGCCGGCAGGTGATTTCTGCGTGTCCGGCAGGTGGTTCTGGCGAGTCGAGCAGGTGGTTCCGGCGTGCTCGGCAGGTGCTTCCGGGGTCATTGGCACGTTGTTCGGGCATATCTGAGAGGTGGTTCCGGCATGCCCGGCAGGTGATTCCGGAGTGTTTGCCAAGTGTTTCCGGCGTAGCCGGCAGGTGATTTTGCATGTCCAGCGGTCGTTCCGGCGGGTCGAGCCGGTGGTTCCGGCGTGTCCGGCAGGTGGTTCCGGTCTGTCCGGCAGGTGGTTCTGTGGTGTCCGGCACGAGGTTCAGTCTGAGAGGCTGTGCCGTCATGCCCCTCACGTGATTCTGGCTTGTCCCCGAAGTGGTGCTGGTGTAGCGGGCATGTGATTTTGGCGTGTCCAGCAGGTGGTTCAGGCGAGTTGAGCAGGTGGTTGCGACGTGCTCGGCAGGTGCTTCCGGCGTCTCCGGCACGTGTTTCTGGCACATCTGACTGGTGGTTCTGGCATGCCCAAAAGTTGATTCCGGTCTGTCCTGTAGGTGGTTCCTGCGTGCACGGCACGTGGTTCTGGTACGTCTCAGAGGTGGTTCCGCCATGGCTGGCAGGTGATCCCGGACTGTCCCCCAGGTGGTTCTGGCATAGCCAGCAGTTGATATTGGCCTGTCCGGCAGGTGCTTCCGGCGTCTCCGGCACTTGGTTCTGGTGTGTCTGAGAGCTGGTTCCGGCATGTCCGGCAGATGATTCCGGAGTGTCCGCCAAGTGGTTGTGGCATACCCAGCAGGTGATTTTGGCGTGTCAGGGAGGTGGTAGCGGTGAGTCGAGCAGGTGGCTCCGGCGTGCTCGGCAGGTTGTTCAGACGGGTCTGGCAGGTGTTTTCCGTCTGTTCGTGGTGTGGTTCCAGCATCTCATGCACATGGTTCTGGCACGTCTGAGATGTGGTTCCGGCCGGCACGACAGGTGTTTCCGCAGTGTCCACCAAGTGGTACTGCCGTAGTTGGCAGGTGATTTTGGCATGACGGGCAGGTGGTTCCAGCAAGCCCGGCAGGTGATTCCGAAGTGTTCCCCAACTGGTTGTGGCGTAGCCGGCACGTGATTTCTGCGTGTCCGGCAGTTGGTTCTGGCGAGTCGAGCAGGTGTTTCCGGCGTGCTCGGCAGGTGCTTCCGGGGTCATTGGCAGGTGGTTCGGGCATATCTGAGGGGTGGTTCCGGCATGCCCGGCAGGTGATTCCGGAGTGTTCGCCAAGTGTTTCCGGCGTAGCCGGCAGGTGATTTTTGCGTGATCGGCAGGTGGTTCTGGCGAGTCGAGCAGGTGGTTCCGGCGTGCTCGGCTGGTGCTTCCGGGGTCATTGGCACGGGGTTCTGGCATGTCTGAGAGGTGGTTGCTGCATGCCCGGCAAGTGATTCCGGAGTGTTCCCCAAGAGGTTCTGGCATAGTCGGCAGGTGATTTTGGCATGTCCGGCAGGTGGTTCAGGCGAGTTGAGCAGGTGGTTCCAACGTGCTTGGCAGGTGCTTCCGGCGTCTCCGGCACGTGTTTCTGGCACATCTGACAGGTGGTTCCGGCATGCCCGAAAGGTGATTCCGGTCTGTCCGGTAGGTGGTTCCTGCCTGCACGGCATGTGGTTCTGGTACGTCTCTGAGGTGGTTGCGCATGCCCAACAGGTGATTCCGGACTGTCCGCCACATGGTTCTGGCACGTCTGAGAGGTGGTTCCGGCATGCCCGGCAGGTCATCCCAGAGAGTCCTCCAAGTGGTTCTGGCATAACACGCAGGTGATTTTGGCGTGTCTGGCAGGTTGTTCCGTTGCGCTTGGCAGGTGGTTCAGGCTTGGCCGGCAGGTGGTTCCAGACTGTCCAGGACGTGTTTCCAGCTTCTCCGGCAGGTGGTTCTGGTACGTGTGAGAGGTGTTTCCGCCATGGCTGGCAGGTGATTCCGGACCGTCCCCCAGGTGGTTCTGGCATAGCCAGCAGTTGATATTGGCCTGTCCGGCTTGTGGTTCCAGCGAGTCGAACAGGTGGCTCCGGCGTGCTCGGCAGGTGGTTCCGGTCTGTCCGGTAGGTGATTCCGGCGTGTCCGGCACGTGCTTCCGGCATGTCTGAGAGGTGGTTCCGGCATGCGCGACAGGTGATTTCAGAGTGTCCGCCAGGTGGTTCTGGCGTACCCGGCAGGTGATTTTGGCGTGTCCGGAAGGTATTTCTGGCGAGTCGAGCAGGGGGCTCCGACATGATCGGCAGGTGCTTCCGGCGTCTCCGGCACTTGGTTCTGGTGTGTCTGAGAGCTGGTTCCGGCATGTCCGGCAGATGATTCCGGAGTGTCCGCCAAGTGGTTCTGACATACCCGGCTGGTGATTTTGGAATGTCAGGTAGGTGGTTCCGGCGAGTCGAGCAGGTGGCTCCGGCGTGCTCGGCAGGTTGTTCAGACGGGTCTGGCAGGTGTTTTCCGTCTGTTCGGGGTGTGGTTCCAGCTTCTCATGCACATGGTTCTGGCACCTCTGAGATGTGGTTCCGGCCGGCCCGACAGGTGTTTCCACAGTGTCCGCCAAGTGGTACCGGCGTAGTTGGCAGGTGATTTTGGCATGACCGGCAGGTGGTTCCAGCAAGCCCGTCAGGTGATTCCGAAGTGTTCCCCCACTCGTTGTGGCATAGCCAGCAGGTGATTTTGGCGTGTCCGGCAGGTGGTTCTGGCGAGTCGAGCAGGTGGTTCCGGAGTGCTCGGCAGGTGCTTCCGGGGTCATTGGCACGTGGTTCTGGCATATCTGAGAGGTGGTTCCGGCATGCCCGGCAGGTGATTCCGTAGTCTTCGCCAAGTGTTTCCGGCGTAGCCGACCGGTGATTTTGCATGTCCAGCGGTCGTTCCGGCGGGTCGAACCGGTGTTTCCGGCGTGTCCGGCAGGTGGTTCCGGTCTGTCCGCCAGGTGGTTCTGTGGTGTCCGGCACGAGGTTCGGTCTGAGAGGCTGTGCCGGCATGCCCCTCACGTGATTCCGGCTTGTCCCCATAGTGGTGCTGGTGTAGCGGGCAGGAGATTGTGGCATGTCCGACAGGTGGTTCAGGCGAGTTGAGCAGGTTGTTGCGACGTGCTCGGCAGGTGCTTCCGGCGTCTCTGGCACGTGTTTCTGGCACATCTGACTGGTGGTTCCGGCATGCCCAAAAGTTGATTCCGGTCTGTCCGGTAGGTGGTTCCAGGCTGCACGGCATGTGGTTCTGGCACGTCTCAGAGGTGGTTGCGCATGCCCAATGGGTGATTCCGGACTGTCCGCCACATGGTTCTGGCACGTCTGAGAGGTGGTTCCGGCATGCCCGGCAGGTCATCCCAGAGAGTCGTCCAAGTTTTTCTGGCATAACACGCAGGTGATTTTGGCGTGTCTGGCAGGTTGTTCCGTTGTGGTTGGCAGGTGGTTCAGGCTTGGCCGGCAGGTGGTTCCAGACTGTCCAGGACGTGTTTCCAGCTTCTCCGGCAGGTGCTTCTGGTACGTCTGAGAGGTGGTTCCGCCATGGCTGGCAGGTGATTCCGGACCGTCCCCCAGGTAGTTCTGGCATAGCCAGCAGTTGATATTGGCCTGTCCGGCAGGTGGTTCCAGCGAGTCGAACAGGTGGCTCCGGCGTGCTCGGCAGGTGGTTCCGGTCTGTCCGGTAGGTGATTCCGGCGTGTCCGGCACGTGCTTCCGGCACGTCTGAGAGGTGGTTCTGGCATGCGCGACAGGTGATTTCGGAGTGTCCGGCAGGTGGTTCTGGCGTACCTGGCAGGTGATTTTGGCGTGTCCGGCAGGTGGTTCAGGCGAGTTGAGCAGGTGGTTGCGACGTGCTCGGCAGGTGCTTCCGGCGTCTCGGGCACGTGTTTCTGGCACATCTGACTGGTGGTTCCGGAATGCCCAAAAGTTGATTCCGGTCTGTCCGGTAGGTGGTTCCGGCGTGCACGGCACGTGGTTCTGGTACGTCTCAGAGGTGGTTCCGTATGCCCAACTGGTGATTCCGGACTGTCCGCCACGTGCTTCTGGCACGTCTGAGAGGTGGTTCCAACATGCCCGGCAGGTCATTTCGGAGAGTCGTCCAAGTGGTTCTGGCGTAGCCCGCGGCTGATTTTGGCGTGTCCGGCAGGTGGTTCCGCCGTGCTCGGCAGGTGGTTCAGGCATGGCCGTCACGTGGTTCCAGTCTGTCCAGGACGTGTTTCCAGCTTCTCCGGCAGGTGGTTCTGGTACGTCTGAGAGGTGGTTCCGCCATGGCTGGCAGGTGATCCCGGACTGTCCCCCAGGTGGTTCTGGCATAGCCAGCAGTTGATATTGGCCTGTCCGGCAGGTGGTTCCAGCGAGTCGAACAGGTGGCTCCGGCGTTCTTGGCAGGTGGTTCCGGTCTGTCCGGTAGGTGTTTCCGGCGTGTCTGGCACGTGCTTCCGGCACGTCTGAGAGGTGGTTCCGGCATGCGCGGCAGGTGATTCCGTAGTGTCCGCCAGGTGGTTCTGGCGTACCCGGCAGGTGATTTTGGCGTGTCCGGCAGGTGTTTCTGGCTAGTCGAGCAGGTGGCTCCGGCATGCTCGGCAGGTGCTTCCAGCGACTCTGGCACGTGGTTCTGCTGTGTCTGAGAGCTGGTTCCGGCATGTCCGGCAGATGATTCCGGAGTGTCCGCCACGTGGTTCTGGCATACCCGGCTGGTGATTTGGGCATGTCAGGTAGGTGGTTCCGGCGAGTCGAGCAGGTGGCTCCGGCGTGCTCGGCAGGTTGTTCAGACGGATCTGGCAGGTGTTTTCCGTCTGTTCGGGGTGTGGTTCCAGCATCTCATGCACATGGTTCTGGCACGTCTGGGATGTGGTTCCGGCCGGCCCGACAGGTGTTTCCACAGTGTCCGCCAAGTGGTACTGGCGTAGTTGGCAGGTGATTTTGGCATGACGGGCAGGTGGTTCCAGCAAGCCCGGCAGGTGATTCCGAAGTGTTCCCCAACTGGTTGTGGCGTAGCCGGCAGGTGATTTCTGCGTGTCCGGCAGGTGGTTCTGGCGAGTCGAGCAGGTGGTTCCGGCGTGCTCGGCAGGTGCTTCCGGGGTCATTGGCACGTTGTTCGGGCATATCTGAGAGGTGGTTCCGGCATGCCCGGCAGGTGATTCCGGAGTGTTTGCCAAGTGTTTCCGGCGTAGCCGGCAGGTGATTTTGCATGTCCAGCGGTCGTTCCGGCGGGTCGAGCCGGTGGTTCCGGCGTGTCCGGCAGGTGGTTCCGGTCTGTCCGGCAGGTGGTTCTGTGGTGTCCGGCACGAGGTTCAGTCTGAGAGGCTGTGCCGTCATGCCCCTCACGTGATTCTGGCTTGTCCCCGAAGTGGTGCTGGTGTAGCGGGCATGTGATTTTGGCGTGTCCAGCAGGTGGTTCAGGCGAGTTGAGCAGGTGGTTGCGACGTGCTCGGCAGGTGCTTCCGGCGTCTCCGGCACGTGTTTCTGGCACATCTGACTGGTGGTTCTGGCATGCCCAAAAGTTGATTCCGGTCTGTCCTGTAGGTGGTTCCTGCGTGCACGGCACGTGGTTCTGGTACGTCTCAGAGGTGGTTCCGCCATGGCTGGCAGGTGATCCCGGACTGTCCCCCAGGTGGTTCTGGCATAGCCAGCAGTTGATATTGGCCTGTCCGGCAGGTGCTTCCGGCGTCTCCGGCACTTGGTTCTGGTGTGTCTGAGAGCTGGTTCCGGCATGTCCGGCAGATGATTCCGGAGTGTCCGCCAAGTGGTTGTGGCATACCCAGCAGGTGATTTTGGCGTGTCAGGGAGGTGGTAGCGGTGAGTCGAGCAGGTGGCTCCGGCGTGCTCGGCAGGTTGTTCAGACGGGTCTGGCAGGTGTTTTCCGTCTGTTCGTGGTGTGGTTCCAGCATCTCATGCACATGGTTCTGGCACGTCTGAGATGTGGTTCCGGCCGGCACGACAGGTGTTTCCGCAGTGTCCACCAAGTGGTACTGCCGTAGTTGGCAGGTGATTTTGGCATGACGGGCAGGTGGTTCCAGCAAGCCCGGCAGGTGATTCCGAAGTGTTCCCCAACTGGTTGTGGCGTAGCCGGCACGTGATTTCTGCGTGTCCGGCAGTTGGTTCTGGCGAGTCGAGCAGGTGTTTCCGGCGTGCTCGGCAGGTGCTTCCGGGGTCATTGGCAGGTGGTTCGGGCATATCTGAGGGGTGGTTCCGGCATGCCCGGCAGGTGATTCCGGAGTGTTCGCCAAGTGTTTCCGGCGTAGCCGGCAGGTGATTTTTGCGTGATCGGCAGGTGGTTCTGGCGAGTCGAGCAGGTGGTTCCGGCGTGCTCGGCTGGTGCTTCCGGGGTCATTGGCACGGGGTTCTGGCATGTCTGAGAGGTGGTTGCTGCATGCCCGGCAAGTGATTCCGGAGTGTTCCCCAAGAGGTTCTGGCATAGTCGGCAGGTGATTTTGGCATGTCCGGCAGGTGGTTCAGGCGAGTTGAGCAGGTGGTTCCAACGTGCTTGGCAGGTGCTTCCGGCGTCTCCGGCACGTGTTTCTGGCACATCTGACAGGTGGTTCCGGCATGCCCGAAAGGTGATTCCGGTCTGTCCGGTAGGTGGTTCCTGCCTGCACGGCATGTGGTTCTGGTACGTCTCTGAGGTGGTTGCGCATGCCCAACAGGTGATTCCGGACTGTCCGCCACATGGTTCTGGCACGTCTGAGAGGTGGTTCCGGCATGCCCGGCAGGTCATCCCAGAGAGTCCTCCAAGTGGTTCTGGCATAACACGCAGGTGATTTTGGCGTGTCTGGCAGGTTGTTCCGTTGCGCTTGGCAGGTGGTTCAGGCTTGGCCGGCAGGTGGTTCCAGACTGTCCAGGACGTGTTTCCAGCTTCTCCGGCAGGTGGTTCTGGTACGTGTGAGAGGTGTTTCCGCCATGGCTGGCAGGTGATTCCGGACCGTCCCCCAGGTGGTTCTGGCATAGCCAGCAGTTGATATTGGCCTGTCCGGCTTGTGGTTCCAGCGAGTCGAACAGGTGGCTCCGGCGTGCTCGGCAGGTGGTTCCGGTCTGTCCGGTAGGTGATTCCGGCGTGTCCGGCACGTGCTTCCGGCATGTCTGAGAGGTGGTTCCGGCATGCGCGACAGGTGATTTCAGAGTGTCCGCCAGGTGGTTCTGGCGTACCCGGCAGGTGATTTTGGCGTGTCCGGAAGGTATTTCTGGCGAGTCGAGCAGGGGGCTCCGACATGATCGGCAGGTGCTTCCGGCGTCTCCGGCACTTGGTTCTGGTGTGTCTGAGAGCTGGTTCCGGCATGTCCGGCAGATGATTCCGGAGTGTCCGCCAAGTGGTTCTGACATACCCGGCTGGTGATTTTGGAATGTCAGGTAGGTGGTTCCGGCGAGTCGAGCAGGTGGCTCCGGCGTGCTCGGCAGGTTGTTCAGACGGGTCTGGCAGGTGTTTTCCGTCTGTTCGGGGTGTGGTTCCAGCTTCTCATGCACATGGTTCTGGCACCTCTGAGATGTGGTTCCGGCCGGCCCGACAGGTGTTTCCACAGTGTCCGCCAAGTGGTACCGGCGTAGTTGGCAGGTGATTTTGGCATGACCGGCAGGTGGTTCCAGCAAGCCCGTCAGGTGATTCCGAAGTGTTCCCCCACTCGTTGTGGCATAGCCAGCAGGTGATTTTGGCGTGTCCGGCAGGTGGTTCTGGCGAGTCGAGCAGGTGGTTCCGGAGTGCTCGGCAGGTGCTTCCGGGGTCATTGGCACGTGGTTCTGGCATATCTGAGAGGTGGTTCCGGCATGCCCGGCAGGTGATTCCGTAGTCTTCGCCAAGTGTTTCCGGCGTAGCCGACCGGTGATTTTGCATGTCCAGCGGTCGTTCCGGCGGGTCGAACCGGTGTTTCCGGCGTGTCCGGCAGGTGGTTCCGGTCTGTCCGCCAGGTGGTTCTGTGGTGTCCGGCACGAGGTTCGGTCTGAGAGGCTGTGCCGGCATGCCCCTCACGTGATTCCGGCTTGTCCCCATAGTGGTGCTGGTGTAGCGGGCAGGAGATTGTGGCATGTCCGACAGGTGGTTCAGGCGAGTTGAGCAGGTTGTTGCGACGTGCTCGGCAGGTGCTTCCGGCGTCTCTGGCACGTGTTTCTGGCACATCTGACTGGTGGTTCCGGCATGCCCAAAAGTTGATTCCGGTCTGTCCGGTAGGTGGTTCCAGGCTGCACGGCATGTGGTTCTGGCACGTCTCAGAGGTGGTTGCGCATGCCCAATGGGTGATTCCGGACTGTCCGCCACATGGTTCTGGCACGTCTGAGAGGTGGTTCCGGCATGCCCGGCAGGTCATCCCAGAGAGTCGTCCAAGTTTTTCTGGCATAACACGCAGGTGATTTTGGCGTGTCTGGCAGGTTGTTCCGTTGTGGTTGGCAGGTGGTTCAGGCTTGGCCGGCAGGTGGTTCCAGACTGTCCAGGACGTGTTTCCAGCTTCTCCGGCAGGTGCTTCTGGTACGTCTGAGAGGTGGTTCCGCCATGGCTGGCAGGTGATTCCGGACCGTCCCCCAGGTAGTTCTGGCATAGCCAGCAGTTGATATTGGCCTGTCCGGCAGGTGGTTCCAGCGAGTCGAACAGGTGGCTCCGGCGTGCTCGGCAGGTGGTTCCGGTCTGTCCGGTAGGTGATTCCGGCGTGTCCGGCACGTGCTTCCGGCACGTCTGAGAGGTGGTTCTGGCATGCGCGACAGGTGATTTCGGAGTGTCCGGCAGGTGGTTCTGGCGTACCTGGCAGGTGATTTTGGCGTGTCCGGCAGGTGGTTCAGGCGAGTTGAGCAGGTGGTTGCGACGTGCTCGGCAGGTGCTTCCGGCGTCTCGGGCACGTGTTTCTGGCACATCTGACTGGTGGTTCCGGAATGCCCAAAAGTTGATTCCGGTCTGTCCGGTAGGTGGTTCCGGCGTGCACGGCACGTGGTTCTGGTACGTCTCAGAGGTGGTTCCGTATGCCCAACTGGTGATTCCGGACTGTCCGCCACGTGCTTCTGGCACGTCTGAGAGGTGGTTCCAACATGCCTGGCAGGTCATTTCGGAGTGTCGTCCAAGTGGTTCTGGCGTAGCCCGCAGGTGATTTTGGCGTGTCCGGCAGGTGGTTCCGCCGTGCTCGGCAGATGGTTCAGGCATGGCCGTCACGTGGTTCCAGTCTGTCCAGGACGTGTTTCCAGCTTCTCCGGCAGGTGGTTCTGCTACGTCTGAGAGGTGGTTCCGCCATGGCTGGCAGGTGATCCCGGACTGTCCCCCAGGTTGTTCTGGCATGGCCGGCAGTTGATATTGGCCTGTCCGGCAGGTGGTTCCAGCGAGTCGAACAGGTGGCTCCGGCGTTCTTGGCAGGTGGTTCCGGTCTGTCCGGTAGGTGTTTCCGGCGTGTCTGGCACGTGCTTCCGGCACGTCTGAGAGGTGGTTCCGGCATGCACGGCAGGTGATTCTGTAGTGTCCGCCAGGTGGTTCTGGCATACCCGGCAGGTGATTTTGGCGTGTCCGGCAGGTGTTTCTCGCGAGTCGAGCAGGTGGCTCCGGCATGCTCGGCAGGTGCTTCCGGCGTCTGCGGCACTTGGTTCTGGTGTGTCAGAGAGCTGGTTCTGGCATGTCCGGCAGATGATTCCGGAGTGTCCGCCAAGTGGTTCTGGCATACGCGGCAGGTGATTTTGGCGTGTCAGGGAGGTGGTACCGGTGAGTCGATCAGGTGGTTCCGGCATGCTCAGCAGGTGGTTCAGGCGGTTCTGGCAGGTGGCATCCGTCTGTTCGGGGTGTGGTTCCAGCATCTCATGAACACGTTTCTGGCACGTCTGAGATGTGGTTCCGGCCGGCCCGACAGTTGTTTCCGCAGTGTCCGCCAAGCGGTTCTGGCGTAGTCGGCAGGCGATTTTGTCATGACCGGCAGGTGGTTCCAGCAAGCCTTGCAGGTGATTCCAAAGTGTTCACCAACTTGTTGTGGCGTAGCCGGCAGGTGATTTTTGCGTGATCGGCAGGTGGTTCTGGCGAGTCGAGCAAGTGGTTCCGGCGTGCTCGGCTGGTGCTTCCGGGGTCATTGGCACGGGGTTCTGGCATGTCTGAGAGGTGGTTCCTGCATGCCCGGCAAGTGATTCCGGAGTGTTCGCCAAGTGGTTCTGGCATAGTCGGCAGGTGATTTTGGCATGTCGGACAGGTGGTTCAGGCGAGTTGAGCCGGTGGTTCCAACGTGCTTGGCAGGTGCTTCCGGCGTCTCCGGCACGTGTTTCTGGCACATCTGACAGGTGGTTCCGGCATGCCCGAAAGGTGATTCCGGTCTGTCCGGTAGGTGGTTCCAGCCTGCACGGCATGTGGTTCTGGTACGTCTCAGAGGTGGTTGCGCATGCCCAACAGGTGATTCCGGACTGTCCGCCACATGGTTCTGGCACGTCTGAGAGGTGGTTCCGGCATGCCCGGCAGGTCATCCCACAGAGTCCTCCAAGTGGTTCTGGCATAACACGCAGGTGATTTTGGCGTGTCTGGCAGGTTGTTCCGTTGTGCTTGGCAGGTGGTTCAGGCTTGGCCGGCAGGTGGTTCCAGACTGTCCAGGACGTGTTTCCAGCTTCTCCGGCAGGTGGTTCTGGTACGTCTGAGAGGTGGTTCCGCCATGCAGTCATGTGATTCCGGATGATCCCCCAGGTGGTTCTGGTATAGTCAGCAGTTAATATTGGCCTGTCCGGCAGGTGGTTCCAGCTAGTCGAACAGGTGGCTCCGGCGTGCTCGGCAGGTGGTTCCCGTCGGTCCGGTAGGTGATTCCGGCGTGTCCGGCACGTGCTTCCGGCACGTCTGAGAGGTGGTTCGGGCATGCGCGACAGGTGATTCCGGAGTGTCCGCCAGGTGGTTCTGGCGTACCCGGCAGGTGATTTTGGCGTGTCCGGCAGGTGTTTCTGGAGAGTCGAGCAGGTGGCTCCGGCATGCTCGGCAGGTGCTTCCGGCGTCTCCGGCACGTGGTTCTGGTGTGTCTGAGAGCTGGTTCCGGCATGTCCGGCAGATGATTCCGGAGTGTCCGCCAAGTGGTTCTGGCATACCCGGATGGTGATTTGGGCATGTCAGGTAGGTGGTTCCGGCGAGTCGAGCAGGTGGCTCCGGCGAGCTCGGCAGGTTGTTCAGACGGGTCTGGCAGGTGTTTTCCGTCTGTTCGGGGTGTGGTTCCAGCATCTCATGCACATGGTTCTGGCACGTCTGAGATGTGGTTCCGGCCGGCCCGACAGGTGTTTCCACAGTGTCCGCCAAGTGGTACTGGCGTAGTTGGCAGGTGATTTTGGCATGACCGGCAGGTGGTTCCAGCAAGCCCGGCAGGTGATTCCGAAGTGTTCCCCAACTGGTTGTGGCGTAGCCGGCAGGTGATTTTTGCGTGTCCGGCAGGTGGTTCTGGCGAGTCGAGCAGGTGGTTCCGGCGTGCTCGGCAGGTGCTTCCGGGGTCATTGGCACGTGGTTCTGGCATATCTGAGAGGTGGTTCCGGCATGCCCGGCAGGTGATTCCGGAGTGTTCGCCAAGTGTTTCCGGCGTAGCCGGCAGGTGATTTAGCATGTCCAGCGGTCGTTCCGGCGGGTCGAGCCGGTGGTTCCGGCGTGTCCGGCAGGTGGTTCCGGTCTGTCCGGCAGGTGGTTCTGTGGTGTCCGGCACGAGGTTCAGTCTGAGAGGCTGTGCCGGCATGCCCCTCACGTGATTCCGGCTTGTCCCCGAAGTGGTGCTGGTGTAGCGGGCAGGTGATTTTGGCGTGTCCGGCAGGTGGTTCAGGCGAGTTGAGCAGGTGGTTGCGACGTGCTCGGCAGGTGCTTCCGGCGTCTCCGGCACGTGTTTCTGGCACATCTGACTGGTGGTTCCGGCATGCCCAAGAGTTGATTCCGGTCTGTCCGGTAGGTGGTTCCGGCGTGCACGGCACGTGGTTCTGGTACGTGTCAGAGGTGGTTGCGTATGCCCAACAGGTGATTCCGGACTGTCCGCCACGTGCTTCTGGCACGTCTGAGAGGTGGTTCCAACATGCCCGGCAGGTCATTTCGGAGAGTCGTCCAAGTGGTTCTGGCGTAGCCCGCAGGTGATTTTGGCGTGTCCGGCAGGTGGTTCCGCCGTGCTCGGCAGGTGGTTCAGGCATGGCCGTCACGTGGTTCCAGTCTGTCCAGGACGTGTTTCCAGCTTCTCCGGCAGGTGGTTCTGCTACGTCTGAGAGGTGGTTCCGCCATGGCTGGCAGGTGATCCCGGACTGTCCCCCAGGTGGTTCTGGCATAGCCAGCAGTTGATATTGGCCTGTCCGGCAGGTGGTTCCAGCGAGTCGAACAGGTGGCTCCGGCGTTCTTGGCAGGTGGTTCCGGTCTGTCCGGTAGGTGTTTCCGGCGTGTCTGGCACGTGCTTCCGGCACGTCTGAGAGGTGGTTCCGGCATGCGCGGCAGGTGATTCCGTAGTGTCCGCCAGGTGGTTCTGGCATACCCGGCAGGTGATTTTGGCGTGTCCGGCAGGTGTTTCTGGCGAGTCGAGCAGGTGGCTCCGGCATGCTCGGCACGTGCTTCCGGCGTCTCCGGCACTTGGTTCTGGTGTGTCTGAGAGCTGGTTCCGGCATGTCCGGCAGATGATTCCGGAGTGTCCGCCAAGTGGTTCTGGCATACCCAGCAGGTGATTTTGCCGTGTCAGGGAGGTGGTACCGGTGAGTCGAGCAGGTGGTTCCGGCGTGCTCAGCAGGTGTTTCAGGCGGTTCTGGCAGGTGGTATCCGTCTGTTTGGGGTGTGGTTCCAGCATCTCATGAACACGTTTCTGGCACGTCTGAGATGTGGTTCCAGCCGGCCCGACAGGTGTTTCCGCAGTGTCCGCCAAGCGGTTCTGGCGTAGTTGGCAGGTGATTTTGGCATGACCGGCAGGTGGTTCCAGCAAGCCTGGCAGGTGATTCCAAAGTGTTCACCAACTGGTTGTGGCGTAGCCGGCAGGTGATTTTTGCGTGATCGGCAGGTGGTTTTGGCGAGTCGAGCAGGTGGTTCCGGCGTGCTCGGCTGGTGCTTCCGGGGTCATTGGCACGGGGTTCTGGCATGTCTGAGAGGTGGTTCCTGCATGCCCGGCAAGTGATTCCGGAGTGTTCGCCAAGTGGTTCTGTCATAGTCGGCAGGTGATTTTGGCATGTCCGGCAGGTGGTTCAGGCGAGTTGAGCAGGTGGTTCCAACGTGCTTGGCAGGTGCTTCCGGCGTCTCCGGCACGTGTTTCTGGCACATCTGACAGGTGGTTCCGGCATGCCCGAAAGGTGATTCCGGTCTGTCCGGTAGGTGGTTCCAGCCTGCACGGCATGTGGTTCTGGTACGTCTCAGAGGTGGTTGCGCATGCCCAACAGGTGATTCCCGACTGTCCGCCACATGGTTCTGGCACGTCTGAGAGGTGGTTCCGGCATGCCCGGCAGGTCATCCCAGAGAGTCCTCCAAGTGGTTCTGGCATAACACGCAGGTGATTTTGGCGTGTCTGGCAGGTTGTTCCGTTGTGCTTGGCAGGTGGTTCAGGCTTGGCCGGCAGGTGGTTCCAGACTGTCCAGGACGTGTTTCCAGCTTCTCCGGCAGGTGGTTCTGGTACGTCTGAGAGGTGGTTCCGCCACGGCTGGCAGGTGATTCCAGACCGTCCCCCAGGTGGTTCTGGCATAGCCAGCAGTTGATAATGGACTGTCCGGAAGGTGGTTCCAGGGAGTCGAACAGGTGGCTCCGGTGTGCTCGGCAGGTGGTTCCGGTCTGTCCGGTAGGTGATTCCGGCGTGTCCGGCACGTGCTTCCGGCACGTCTGAGAGTTGGTTCCGGCATGCGCGACAGGTGATTTCGGAGTGTCGGCCAGGTGGTTCTGGCGTACCCGGCAGGTGATTTTGGCGTGTCCGGCTGGTGTTTCTGGCGAGTCGAGCAGGTGGCTCCGGCATGCTCGGCAGGTGCTTCCGGCGTCTCCGGCACGTGGTTCTGGTGTGTCTGAGAGCTGGTTGCGGCATGTCTGGCAGATGATTCCGGAGTGTCCGCCAAGTGGTTCTGGCATACCCGGCTGGTGATTTGGGCATGTCAGGTAGGTGGTTCCGGCGAGTCGAGCAGGTGGCTCCGGCGTGCTCGGCAGGTTGTTCAGACGGGTCTGGCAGGTGTTTTCCGTCTGTTCGGGGTGTGGTTCCAGCATCTCATGCACATGGTTCTGGCACGTCTGAGATGTGGTTCCGGCCGGCCCGACAGGTGTTTCCGCAGTGTCCGCAAGTGGTACTGGCGTTGTTGGCAGGTGATTTTGGCATGACCGGCAGGTGGTTCCAGCAAGCCCGGCAGGTGATTCCGAAGTGTTCCCCAACTGGTTGTGGCGTAGCCGGCAGGTGATTTTTGCGTGTCCGGCAGGTGGTTCTGGCGAGTCGAGCAGGCGGTTCCGGCGTGCTCGGCAGGTGCTTCCGGGGTCATTGGCACGTGGTTCTGGCATATCTGAGAGGTGGTTCCGGCATGCCCGGCAGGTGATTCCGGAGTGTTCGCCAAGGGTTTCCGGCGTAGCCGGCAGGTGATTTTGCATGTCCAGCGGTCGTTCCGGCGGGTCGAGCCGGTGGTTCCTGCGTGTCCGGCAGGTGGTTCCGGTCTGTCCGGCAGGTGGTTCTGTGGTGTCCGGCACGAGGTTCAGTCTGAGAGGCTGTGCCGGCATGCCCCTCACGTGATTCCGGCTTGTCCCCGAAGTGGTGCTGGTGTAGCGGGCAGGTGATTTTGGCGTGTCCGGCAGGTGGTTCAGGCGAGTTGAGCAGGTGGTTGCGACGTGCTCGGCAGGTGCTTCCGGCGTCTCCGGCACGTGTTTCTGGCACATCTGACTGGTGGTTCCGGCATGCCCAAGAGTTGATTCCGGTCTGTCCGGTAGGTGGTTCCGGCGTGCACGGCACGTGGTTCTGGTACGTCTCAGAGGTGGTTGCGTATGCCCAACAGGTGATTCCGGACTGTCCGCCACGTGCTTCTGGCACGTCTGAGAGGTGGTTCCAACATGCCCGGCAGGTCATTTCGGAGAGTCGTCCAAGTGGTTCTGGGGTAGCCCGCAGGTGATTTTGGCGTGTCCGGCAGGTGTTTCTGGCGAGTCGAGCAGGTGGCTCCGGCATGCTCGGCAGGTGCTTCCGGCGTCTCCGGCACTTGGTTCTGGTGTGTCTGAGAGCTGGTTCCGGCATGTCCGGCAGATGATTCCGGAGTGTCCGCCAAGTGGTTTTGGCATACCCGGCTGGTGATTTGGGCATGTCAGGTAGGTGGTTCCGGCGAGTCGAGCAGGTGGCTCCGGCGAGCTTGGCCGGTTGTTCAGACGGGTCTGGCAGGTGGTATCCGTCTGTTCGGGCTGTGGTTCCAGCATCTCATGAACACGTTTCTGGCACGTCTGAGATGTGATTCCAGCCGGCCCGACAGGTGTTTCCGCAGTGTCCGCCAAGCGGTTCCGGCGTAGTTGGCAGGTGATTTTGGCATGACCGGCAGGTGGTTCCAGCAAGCCCGGCAGGTGATTCCGAAGTGTACCCCAACTGGTTGTGGCGTAGCCGGCAGGTGATTTTTGCGTGTCCAGCAGGTGGTTCTGGCGAGTCGAGCAGGTGGTTCCGGCGTGCTCGGCAGGTGCTTCCGGGGTCATTGGCACGGGGTTCTGGCATGTCTGAGAGGTGGTTCCTGCATGCCCGGCAAGTGATTCCGGAGTGTTCGCCAAGTGGTTCTGGCATAGTCGGCAGGTGATTTTGGCATGTCCGGCAGGTGGTTCAGGCGAGTTGAGCAGGTGGTTCCAACGTGCTTGGCAGGTGCTTCCGGCGTCTCCGGCACGTGTTTCTGGCACATCTGACAGGTGGTTCCGGCATGCCCGAAAGGTGATTCCGGTCTGTCCGGTAGGTGGTTCCAGCCTGCACGGCATGTGGTTCTGGTACGTCTCAGAGGTGGTTGCGCATGCCCAACAGGTGATTCCGGACTGTCCGCCACATGGTTCGGGCACGTCTGAGAGGTGGTTCCGGCATGCCCGGCAGGTCATCCCAGAGAGTCCTCCAAGTGGTTCTGGCGTAACACGCAGGTGATTTCGGCGTGTCTGGCAGGTTGTTCCGTTGTGCTTGGCAGGTGGTTCAGGCTTGGTCGGCAGGTGGTTCCAGACTGTCCAGGACGTGTTTCCTGCTTCTCCGGCAGGTGGTTCTGGTACGTCTGAGAGGTGGTTCCGCCATGGCTGGCAGTCGATTCCGGACCGTCCCCCAGGTGGTTCTGGCATAGCCAGCAGTTGATATTGGCCTGTCCGGCAGGTGGTTCCAGCGAGTCGAACAGGTGGCTCCGGCGTGCTCGGCAGGTGGTTCCGGTCTGTCCGGTAGGTGATTCCGGCGTGTCCGGCACGTGCTTCCGGCACGTCTGAGAGGTGGTTCCGGCATTCGCGGCAGGTGATTCTGTAGTGTCCGCCAGGTGGTTCTGGCATACCCGGCAGGTGATTTTGGCGTGTCCGGCAGGTGTTTCTGGCGAGTCGAGCAGGTGGCTCCGGCATGCTCGGCACGTGCTTCCGGCGTCTCCGGCACTTGGTTCTGGTGTGTCTGAGAGCTGGTTCCGGCATGTCCGGCAGATGATTCCGGAGGGTCCGCCAAGTGGTTTTGGCATACCCGGCTGGTGATTTGGGCATGTCAGGTAGGTGGTTCCGGCGAGTCGAGCAGGTGGCTCCGGCGAGCTTGGCCGGTTGTTCAGACGGGTCTGGCAGGTGGTATCCGTCTGTTCGGGCTGTGGTTCCAGCATCTCATGAACACGTTTCTGGCACGTCTGAGATGTGATTCCAGCCGGCCCGACAGGTGTTTCCGCAGTGTCCGCCAAGCGGTTCCGGCGTAGTTGGCAGGTGATTTTGGCATGACCGGCAGGTGGTTCCAGCAAGCCCGGCAGGTGATTCCGAAGTGTACCCCAACTGGTTGTGGCGTAGCCGGCAGGTGATTTTTGCGTGTCCAGCAGGTGGTTCTGGCTAGTCGAGCAGGTGGTTCCGGCGTGCTCGGCAGGTGCTTCCGGGGTCATTGGCACGGGGTTCTGGCATGTCTGAGAGGTGGTTCCTGCATGCCCGGCAAGTGATTCCGGAGTGTTCGCCAAGTGGTTCTGGCATAGTCGGCAGGTGATTTTGGCATGTATGGCAGGTGGTTCAGGCGAGTTGAGCAGGTGGTTCCAACGTGCTTGGCAGGTGCTTCCGGCGTCTCCGGCACGTGTTTCTGGCATATCTGAGAGGTGGTTCCGGCATGCCCGGCAGGTGATTCCGGAGTGTTCGCCAAGTGTTTCCGGCGTAGCCGGCAGGTGATTTTGCATGTCCAGCGGTCGTTCCGGCGGGTCGAGCCGGTGGTTCCGGCGTGTCCGGCAGGTGGTTCCGGTCTGTCCGGCAGGTGGTTCTGTGGTGTCCGGCACGAGGTTCAGTCTGAGAGGCTGTGCCGGCATGCCCCTCACGTGATTCCGGCTTGTCCCCGAAGTGGTGCTGGTGTAGCGGGCAGGTGATTTTGGCGTGTCCGGCAGGTGGTTCAGGCGAGTTGAGCAGGTGGTTGCGACGTGCTCGGCAGGTGCTTCTGGCGTCTCGGGCACGTGTTTCTGGCACATCTGACTGGTGGTTCCGGCATGCCCAAGAGTTGATTCCGGTCTGTCCGGTAGGTGGTTCCGGCGTGCACGGCACGTGGTTCTGGTACGTCTCAGAGGTGGTTGCGTATGCCCAACAGGTGATTCCGGACTGTCCGCCACATGCTTCTGGCACGTCTGAGAGGTGGTTCCAACATGCCCGGCAGGTCATTTCGGAGAGTCGTCCAAGTGGTTCTGCCGTAGCCCGCAGGTGATTTTGGCATGTCCGGCAGGTGGTTCCGCCGTGCTCGGCAGGTGGTTCAGGCATGGCCGTCACGTGGTTCCAGTCTGTCCAGGACGTGTTTCTAGCTGCTCCGGCAGGTGGATCTGGTACGTCTGAGAGGTGGTTCCGCCATGGCTGGCAGCTGATCCCGGACTGTCCCCCAGGTGGTTCTGGCATAGCCAGCAGTTGATATTGGCCTGTCCGGCAGGTGGTTCCAGCGAGTCGAACAGGTGGCTCCGGCATGCTCGGCAGGTGGTTCCGGTCTGTCCGGTAGGTGATTCCGGCGTGTCCGGCACGTGCTTCCGGCACGTCTGAGAGGTGGCTCCGGCATGCGCGACAGGTGATTTCGGAGTGTCCGCCAGGTGGTTCTGGCGTACCCGGCAGGTGATTTTGGCGTGTCCGGCAGGTGTTTCTGGCGAGTCGAGCAGGTGGCTCCGGCATGCTCGGCAGGTGCTTCCGGCGTCTCCGGCACGTGGTTCTGGTGTGTCTGAGAGCTGGTTCCGGCATGTCCTGCAGATGATTCCGGAGTGTCCGCCAAGTGGTTCTGGCATACCCGGCTGGTGATTTGGGCATGTCAGGTAGGTGGTTCCGGCGAGTCGAGCAGGTGGCTCCGGCGTGCTCGTCAGGTTGTTCAGACGGGTCTGGCAGGTGTTTTCCGTCTGTTCGGGGTGTGGTTCCAGCATCTCATGCACATGGTTCTGGCACATCTGAGATGTGGTTCCGACCGGCCCTGCATGTGTTTCCACAGTGTCCGCCAAGTGGTACTGGCGTAGTTGGCAGGTGATTTTGGCATGACCGGCAGGTGGTTCCAGCAAGCCCGGCAGGTGATTCCGAAGTGTTCCCCAACTGGTTGTGACGTAGCCGGCAGGTGATTTCTGCGTGTCCGGCAGGTGGTTCTGGCGAGTCGAGCAGGTGGTTCCGGCGTGCTCGGCAGGTGCTTCCGGGGTCATTGGCACGTGGTTCTGGCATATCTGAGAGGTGGTTCCGGCATGCCCGGCAGGTGATTCCGGAGTGTTCGCCAAGTGCTTTCGGCGTAGCCGGCAGGTGATTTTGCATGTCCAGCGGTCGTTCCGGTGGGTCGAGCCGGTGGTTCCGGCGTGTCCGGCAGGTGGTTCCGGTCTGTCCGGCAGGTGGTTCTGTGGTGTCTGGCACGAGGTTCAGTCTGAGAGGCTGTGCCGGCATGCCCCTCACGTGATTCCGGCTTGTCCCCGAAGTGGTGCTGGTGTAGCGGGCAGGTGATTTTGGCGTGTCCGGCAGGTGGTTCAGGCGAGTTGAGCAGGTGGTTGCGACGTGCTCGGCAGGTGCTTCCGGCGTCTCCGGCACGTGTTTCTGGCACATCTGACTGGTGGTTCCGGCATGCCCAAACGTTGATTCCGGTCTGTACGGTAGGTGTCTCCGGCGTGCACGGCACGTGGTTCTGGTACGTCTCAGAGGTGGTTGCGTATGCCCAACAGGTGATTCCGGACTGTCCGCCACATGCTTCTGGCACGTCTGAGAGGTGGTTCCAACATGCCCGGCAGGTCATTTCGGAGAGTCGTACAAGTGGTTCTGGCGTAGCCCGCAGGTGATTTTGGCGTGTCCGGCAGGTGGTTCCGCCGTGCTCGGCAGGTGGTTCAGGCATGGCCGTCACGTGGTTCCAGTCTGTCCAGGACGTGTTTCCAGCATCTCCGGCAGGTGGTTCTGGTCCGTCTGAGAGGTGGTTCCGCCATGGCTGGCAGGTGATCCCGGACTGTCCCCCAGGTGGTTCTGGCATAGCCAGCAGTTGATATTGGCCTGTCCGGCAGGTGGTTCCAGCGAGTCGAACAGGTGGCTCCGGCGTTCTTGGCAGGTGGCTCCGGTCTGTCAGGTAGGTGTTTCCGGCGTGTCTGGCACGTGCTTCCGGCACGTCTGAGAGGTGGTTCCGGCATGCGCGGCAGGTGATTCTGTAGTGTCCGCCAGGTGGTTCTGGCATACCCGGCAGGTGATTTTGGCGTGTCCGGCAGGTGTTTCTGGCGAGTCGAGCAGGTGGCTCCGGCATGCTCGGCAGGTGCTTCCGGCGTCTCCGGCACTTGGTTCTGGTGTGTCTGAGAGCTGGTTCCGGCATGTCCGGCAGATGATTCCGGAGTGTCCGCCAAGTGGTTTTGGCATACCCGGCTTGTGATTTTGGCATGTCAGGTAGGTGGTTCCGGCGAGTCGAGCAGGTGGCTCCGGCGAGCTTGGCCGGTTGTTCAGACGGGTCTGGCAGGTGGTATCCGTCTGTTCGGGCTGTGGTTCCAGCATCTCATGAACACGTTTCTGGCACGTCTGAGATGTGATTCCAGCCGGCCCGACAGGTGTTTCCGCAGTGTCCGCCAAGCGGTTCCGGCGTAGTTGGCAGGTGATTTTGGCATGACCGGCAGGTGGTTCCAGCAAGCCCGGCAGGTGATTCCGAAGTGTACCCCAACTGGTTGTGGCGTAGCCGGCAGGTGATTTTTGCGTGTCCAGCAGGTGGTTCTGGCTAGTCGAGCAGGTGGTTCCGGCGTGCTCGGCAGGTGCTTCCGGGGTCATTGGCACGGGGTTCTGGCATGTCTGAGAGGTGGTTCCTGCATGCCCGGCAAGAGATTCCAGAGTGTTCGCCAAGGGTTTCCGGCGTAGCCGGCAGGTGATTTTGCATGTCCAGCGGTCGTTCCGGCGGGTCGAGCCGGTGGTTCCTGCGTGTCCGGCAGGTGGTTCCGGTCTGTCCGGCAGGTGGTTCTGTGGTGTCCGGCACGAGGTTCAGTCTGAGAGGCTGTGCCGGCATGCCCCTCACGTGATTCCGGCTTGTCCCCGAAGTGGTGCTGGTGTAGCGGGCAGGTGATTTTGGCGTGTCCGGCAGGTGGTTCAGGCGAGTTGAGCAGGTGGTTGCGACGTGCTCGGCAGGTGCTTCCGGCGTCTCCGGCACGTGTTTCTGGCACATCTGACTGGTGGTTCCGGCATGCCCAAGAGTTGATTCCGGTCTGTCCGGTAGGTGGTTCCGGCGTGCACGGCACGTGGTTCTGGTACGTCTCAGAGGTGGTTCCGTATGCCCAACAGGTGATTCCGGACTGTCCGCCACGTGCTTCTGGCACGTCTGAGAGGTGGTTCCAACATGCCCGGCAGGTCATTTCGGAGAGTCGTCCAAGTGGTTCTGGCGTAGCCCGCAGGTGATTTTGGCGTGTCCGGCAGGTGTTTCTGGCGAGTCGAGCAGGTGGCTCCGGCATGCTCGGCAGGTGCTTCCGGCGTCTCCGGCACTTGGTTCTGGTGTGTCTGAGAGCTGGTTCCGGCATGTCCGGCAGATGATTCCGGAGTGTCCGCCAAGTGGTTTTGGCATACCCGGCTGGTGATTTGGGCATGTCAGGTAGGTGGTTCCGGCGAGTCGAGCAGGTGGCTCCGGCGAGCTTGGCCGGTTGTTCAGACGGGTCTGGCAGGTGGTATCCGTCTGTTCGGGCTGTGGTTCCAGCATCTCATGAACACGTTTCTGGCACGTCTGAGATGTGATTCCAGCCGGCCCGACAGGTGTTTCCGCAGTGTCCGCCAAGCGGTTCCGGCGTAGTTGGCAGGTGATTTTGGCATGACCGGCAGGTGGTTCCAGCAAGCCCGGCAGGTGATTCCGAAGTGTACCCCAACTGGTTGTGGCGTAGCCGGCAGGTGATTTTTGCGTGTCCAGCAGGTGGTTCTGGCTAGTCGAGCAGGTGGTTCCGGCGTGCTCGGCAGGTGCTTCCGGGGTCATTGGCACGGGGTTCTGGCATGTCTGAGAGGTGGTTCCTGCATGCCCGGCAAGTGATTCCGGAGTGTTCGCCAAGTGGTTCTGGCATAGTCGGCAGGTGATTTTGGCATGTATGGCAGGTGGTTCAGGCGAGTTGAGCAGGTGGTTCCAACGTGCTTGGCAGGTGCTTCCGGCGTCTCCGGCACGTGTTTCTGGCACATCTGACAGGTGGTTCCGGCATGCCCGAAAGGTGATTCCGGTCTGTCCGGTAGGTGGTTCCAGCCTGCACGGCATGTGGTTCTGGTACGTCTCAGAGGTGGTTGCGCATGCCCAACAGGTGATTCCGGACTGTCCGCCACATGGTTCGGGCACGTCTGAGAGGTGGTTCCGGCATGCCCGGCAGGTCATCCCAGAGAGTCCTCCAAGTGGTTCTGGCGTAACACGCAGGTGATTTCGGCGTGTCTGGCAGGTTGTTCCGTTGTGCTTGGCAGGTGGTTCAGGCTTGGTCGGCAGGTGGTTCCAGACTGTCCAGGACGTGTTTCCTGCTTCTCCGGCAGGTGGTTCTGGTACGTCTGAGAGGTGGTTCCGCCATGGCTGGCAGTCGATTCCGGACCGTCCCCCAGGTGGTTCTGGCATAGCCAGCAGTTGATATTGGCCTGTCCGGCAGGTGGTTCCAGCGAGTCGAACAGGTGGCTCCGGCGTGCTCGGCAGGTGGTTCCGGTCTGTCCGGTAGGTGTTTCCGGCGTGTCTGGCACGTGCTTCCGGCACGTCTGAGAGGTGGTTCCGGCATGCGCGACAGGTGATTTCGGAGTGTCCGCCAGGTGTTTGCCAACTGTTTCCGGCGTAGCCGGCAGGTGATTTTGCATGTCCAGCGGTCGTTCCGGCGGGTCGAGCCGGTGGTTCCGGCGTGTCCGGCAGGTGGTTCCGGTCTGTCCGGCAGGTGGTTCTGTGGTGTCCGGCACGAGGTTCAGTCTGAGAAGCTGTGCCGGCATGCCCCTCACGTGATTCCGGCTTGTCCCCGAAGTGGTGCTGGTGTAGCGGGCAGGTGATTTTGGCGTGTCCGGCAGGTGGTTCAGGCGAGTTGAGCAGGTGGTTGCGACGTGCTCGGCAGGTGCTTCCGGCGTCTCGGGCACGTGTTTCTGGCACATCTGACTGGTGGTTCCGGCATGCCCAAGAGTTGATTCCGGTCTGTCCGGTAGGTGGTTCCGGCGTGCACGGCACGTGGTTCTGGTACGTCTCAGAGGTGGTTGCGTATGCCCAACAGGTGATTCCGGACTGTCCGCCACATGCTTCTGGCACGTCTGAGAGGTGGTTCCAACATGCCCGGCAGGTCATTTCGGAGAGTCGTCCAAGTGGTTCTGCCGTAGCCCGCAGGTGATTTTGGCATGTCCGGCAGGTGGTTCCGCCGTGCTCGGCAGGTGGTTCAGGCATGGCCGTCACGTGGTTCCAGTCTGTCCAGGACGTGTTTCTAGCTGCTCCGGCAGGTGGATCTGGTACGTCTGAGAGGTGGTTCCGCCATGGCTGGCAGCTGATCCCGGACTGTCCCCCAGGTGGTTCTGGCATAGCCAGCAGTTGATATTGGCCTGTCCGGCAGGTGGTTCCAGCGAGTCGAACAGGTGGCTCCGGCATGCTCGGCAGGTGGTTCCGGTCTGTCCGGTAGGTGATTCCGGCGTGTCCGGCACGTGCTTCCGGCACGTCTGAGAGGTGGTTCCGGCATGCGCGACAGGTGATTTCGGAGTGTCGGCCAGGTGGTTCTGGCGTACCCGGCAGGTGATTTTGGCGTGTCCGGCAGGTGTTTCTGGCGAGTCGAGCAGGTGGCTCCGGCATGCTCGGCAGGTGCTTCCGGCGTCTCCGGCACGTGGTTCTGGTGTGTCTGAGAGCTGGTTCCGGCATGTCCTGCAGATGATTCCGGAGTGTCCGCCAAGTGGTTCTGGCATACCCGGCTGGTGATTTGGGCATGTCAGGTAGGTGGTTCCGGCGAGTCGAGCAGGTGGCTCCGGCGTGCTCGTCAGGTTGTTCAGACGGGTCTGGCAGGTGTTTTCCGTCTGTTCGGGGTGTGGTTCCAGCATCTCATGCACATGGTTCTGGCACATCTGAGATGTGGTTCCGACCGGCCCTGCATGTGTTTCCACAGTGTCCGCCAAGTGGTACTGGCGTAGTTGGCAGGTGATTTTGGCATGACCGGCAGGTGGTTCCAGCAAGCCCGGCAGGTGATTCCGAAGTGTTCCCCAACTGGTTGTGACGTAGCCGGCAGGTGATTTTTGCGTGTCCGGCAGGGGGTTCTGGCGAGTCGAGCAGGTGGTTCCGGCGTGCTCGGCAGGTGCTTCCGGGGTCATTGGCACGTGGTTCTGGCATATCTGAGAGGTGGTTCCGGCATGCCCGGCAGGTGATTCCGGACTGTTCGCCAAGTGTTTCCGGCGTAGCCGGCAGGTGATTTTGCATGTCCAGCGGTCGTTCCGGCGGGTCGAGCCCGTGGTTCCGGCGTGTCCGGCAGGTGGTTCCGGTCTGTCCGGCAGGTGGTTCTGTGGTGTCCGGCGCGGGGTTCAGTCTGAGAGGCTGTGCCGGCATGCCCCTCACGTGATTCCGGCTTGTCCCCGAAGTGGTGCTGGTGTAGCGGGCAGGTGATTTTGGCGTGTCCGGCAGGTGGTTCTGGCGAGTCGAGCAGGTGGTTCCGGCGTGCTCGGCTGATGCTTCCGGGGTCATTGGCACGGGGTTCTGGCATGTCTGAGAGGTGGTTCCTGCATGCCCGGCAAGTGATTCCGGAGTGTTCGCCAAGTGGTTGTGGCATAGTCGGCAGGTGATTTTGGCATGTCCCGCAGGTGGTTCAGGTGAGTTGAGCAGGTGGTTCCAACGTGCTTGGCAGATGCTTCCGGCGTCTCCGGCACGTGTTTCTGGCACATCTGACAGGTGTTCCGGCATGTCGGAAAGGTGATTCCGGTCTGTCCGGTAGGTGGTTCCAGCCTACACGGCATGTGGTTCTGGTACGTCTCAGAGGTGGTTGCGCATGCCCAACAGGTGATTCCGGACTGTCCGCCACATGGTTCTGGCACGTCTGAGAGGTGGTTCCGACATGCCCGGCAGGTCATACCAGAGAGTCCTCCAAGTGGTTCTGGCATAACACGCAGGTGATTTTGGCGTGTCTGGCAGGTTGTTCTGTTGTGCTTGGCAGGTGGTTCAGGCTTGGCCGGCAGGTGTTTCCAGACTGTCCAGGACGTGTTTCCAGCTTCTGCGGCAGGTGGTTCTGGTACGTCTGAGAGGTGGATCCGCCATGCAGCCATGTGATTCCGGATGATCCCCCAGGTGGTTCTGGTATAGCCAGCAGTTGATATTGGCCTGTCCGGCATGTGGTTCCAGCGAGTCGAACAGGTGGCTCCGGCGTGCTCGGCAGGTGGTTCCGGTCTGTCCGGTAGTTGATTCCGGCATGTTCGGCACGTGCTTCCGGCACGTCTGAGAGGTTTTTCCGGCATGCGCGACAGATGATTTCGGAGTGCCCGCCAGGTGGTTCTGGGTACCCGGCAGGTGATTATGGCGTGTCCGGCAGGTGTTTCTGGCGAGTCGAGCAGGTGGCTCCGGCATGCTCGGCAGGTGCTTCCGGCGTCTCCGGCACTTGGTTCTGGTGTGTCTGAGAGCTGGTTCCGGCATGCCCGGCAGGTGATTCCGGAGTGTTCGCCAAGTGCTTTCGGCGTAGCCGGCAGGTGATTTTGCATGTCCAGCGGTCGTTCCGGCGGGTCGAGCCGGTGGTTCCGGCGTGTCCGGCAGGTGGTTCCGGTCTGTCCGGCAGGTGGTTCTGTGGTGTCCGGCACGAGGTTCAGTCTGAGAGGCTGTGCCGGCATGCCCCTCACGTGATTCCGGCTTGTCCCCGAAGTGGTGCTGGTGTAGCGGGCAGGTGATTTTGGCGTGTCCGGCAGGTGGTTCAGGCGAGTTGAGCAGGTGGTTGCGACGTGCTCGGCAGGTGCTTCCGGCGTCTCCGGCACGTGTTACTGGCACATCTGACTGGTGGTTCCGGCATGCCCAAAAGTTGATTCCGGTCTGTCCGGTAGGTGGTTCCGGCGTGCACGGCACGTGGTTCTGGTACGTGTCAGAGGTGGTTGCGTATGCCCAACAGGTGATTCCGGACTGTCCGCCACGTGCTCCTGGCACGTCTGAGAGGTGGTTCCAACATGCCCGGCAGGTCATTTCGGAGAGTCGTCCAAGTGGTTCTGGCGTAGCCCGCAGGTGATTTTTGCGTGTCCGGCAGGTGGTTCCGCCGTGCTCGGCAGGTGGTTCAGGCATGGCCGTCACGTGGTTCCAGTCTGTCCAGGACGTGTTTCCAGCTTCTCCGGCAGGTGGTTCTGGTACGTCTGAGAGGTGGTTCCGCCATGGCTGGCAGGTGATCCCGGACTGTCCCCCAGGTGGTTCTGGCATAGCCAGCAGTTGATATTGGCCTGTCCGGCAGGTGGTTCCAGCGAGTCGAACAGGTGGCTCCGGCGTTCTTGGCAGGTGGTTCCGGTCTGTCCGGTAGGTGTTTCCGGCGTGTCTGGCACGTACTTCCGGCACGTCTGATAGGTGGTTCCGGCATGCGCGGCAGGTGATTCCGTAGTGTCCGCCAGGTGGTTCTGGCATACCCGGCAGGTGATTTTGGCGTGTCCGGCAGGTGTTTCTGGCGAGTCGAGCAGGTGGCTCCATCATGCTCGGCAGGTGCTTCCGGCGCTCCGGCACGTGGTTCTGGTGTGTCTGAGAGCTGGTTCCGGCATGTCCGGCAGATGATTCCGGAGTGTCCGCCCAGTGGTTCTGGCATACCCAGCAGGTGATTTTGGCATGTCAGGGAGGTGGTACCGGTGAGTCGAGCAGGTGGTTCCGGCGTGCTCAGCAGGTGGTTCAGGCGGTTCTGGCAGTTGGTTTCCGTCTGTTCGGGGTGTGGTTCCAGCATCTCATGAACACGTGTCTGGCACGTCTGAGATGTGGTTCCGGCCGGCCCGACAGGTGTTTCCACAGTGTCTGCCAAGTGGTACTGGCGTAGTTGGCAGGTGATTTTGGCATGACCGGCAGGTGGTTCCAGCAAGCCCGGCAGGTGATTCCGAAGTGTTCCCCCACTGGTTGTGGGGTAGCCGGCAGGTGATTTTGGCGTGTCCGGCAGGTGGTTCCGCCGTGCTCGGCAGGTGGTTCAGGCATGGCCGTCACGTGGTTCCAGTCTGTCCAGGACGTGTTTCCAGCTTCTCCGGCAGGTGGTTCTGGTACGTCTGAGAGGTGGTTCCGCCATGGCTGGCAGTCGATTCCGGACCGTCCCCCAGGTGGTTCTGGCATAGCCAGCAGTTGATATTGGCCTGTCCGGCAGGTGGTTCCAGCGAGTCGAACAGGTGGCTCCGGCGTGCTCGGCAGGTGGTTCCGGTCTGTCCGGTAGGTGATTCCGGCGTGTCCGGCACGTGCTTCCGGCACGTCTGAGAGGTGGTTCCGGCATGCGCGACAGGTGATTTCGGAGTGTCCGCCAGGTGGTTCTGGCGAGTCGAGCAGGTGGCTCCGGCATGCTCGGCAGGTGCTTCAGGCGTCTCCGGCACGTGGTTCTGGTGTGTCTGAGAGCTGGTTCCGGCATGTCCGGCAGATGATTCCGGAGTGTCCGCCAAGTGGTTCTGGCATACCCGGCTGGTGATTTGGGCATGTCAGGTAGGTGGTTCCGGCGAGTCGAGCAGGTGGCTCCGGCGTGCTCGGCAGGTTGTTCAGACGGGTCTGGCAGGTGTTTTCCGTCTGTTCGGGGTGTGGTTCCAGCATCTCATGCACATGGTTCTGGCACGTCTGAGATGTGGTTCTGGCCGGCACGACAGGTGTTTCCACAGTGTCCGCCAAGTGGTAGTGGCGTAGTTGGCAGGTGATTTTGGCATGACCGGCAGGTGGTTGCAGCAAGCCCGGCAGGTGATTCCGAAGTGTTCCCCAACTGGTTGTGGCGTAGCCGGCAGGTGATTTTTGCGTGTCCGGCAGGTGGTTCTGGCGAGTCGAGCAGGTGGTTCTGGCGTGCTCGGCAGGTGCTTCCGGGGTCATTGGCACGTGGTTCTGGCATATCTGAGACGTGGTTCCGGCATGCCCGGCAGGTGATTCCGGAGTGTTCGCCAAGGGTTTCCGGCATAGCCGGCAGGTGATTTTGCATGTCCAGCGGTCGTTCCGGCGGGTCAAGCCGGTGGATCCGGCGTGTCCAGCAGGTGGTTCCGGTCTGTCCGGCAGGTGGTTCTGTGGTGTCCGGCACGAGGTTTAGTCTGAGAGGCTGTGCCGGCATGCCCCTCACGTGATTCCGGCTTGTCCCCGAAGTGGTGCTGGTGTAGCGGGCAGGTGATTTTGGCGTGTCCGGCACGTGGTTCAGGCGAGTTGAGCAGGTGGTTGCGACGTGCTCGGCAGGTGCTTCAGGCGTCTCGGGCACGTGTTTCTGGCACATCTGACTGGTGGTTCCGGCATGCCCAAAAGTTGATTCCGGTCTGTCCAGTAGGTGGTTCCGGCGTGCACGGCACGTGGTTCTGGTACGTCTCAGAGGTGGTTGCGTATGCCCAACTGGTGATTCCGGACTGTCCGCCACGTGCTTCTGGCCCGTCTGAGAGGTGGTTCCAACATGCCCGGCAGGTCATTTCGGAGAGTCGTCCAAGTGGTTCTGGCGTAGCCCGCAGGTGATTTTGGCGTGTCCGGCAGGTGGTTCCGCCGTGCTCGGCAGGTGGTTCAGGCATGGCCGTCACGTGGTTCCAGTCTGTCCAGGACGTGTTTCCAGCTTCTCCGGCAGGTGGTTCTGGTACGTCTGAGAGGTGGTTCCGCCATGGCGGGCAGGTGATCCCGGACTGTCCCCCAGGTGGTTCTGGCATGGCCGGCAGTTGATATTGGCCTGTCCGGCAGGTGGTTCCAGCGAGTCGAACAGGTATCTCCGGCGTTCTTGGCAGGTGGTTCCGGTCTGTCCGGTAGGTGTTTCCAGCGTGTCTGGCACGTGCTTCCGGCACGTCTGAGAGGTGGTTCCGGCATGCACGGCAGGTGATTCTGTAGTGTCCGCCAGGTGGTTCTGGCATACCCGGCAGGTGATTTTGGCGTGTCCGGCAGGTGTTTCTGGCGAGTCGAGCAGGTGGCTCCGGCATGCTCGGCGGGTGCTTCCGGCATCTCCGGCACTTGGTTCTGGTGTGTCTGAGAGCTGGTTCCGGCATGTCCGACAGATGATTGCGGAGTGTCCGCCAAGTGGTTCTGGCATACGCAGCAGGTGATTTTGCCGTGTCAGGGAGGTGGTACCGGTGAGTCGAGCAGGTGGTTCCGGCGTGCTCAGCAGGTGGTTCAGGCGGTTCTTGCCGGTGGCATCCGTGTGTTCGGGGTGTGGTTCCGGCATCTCATGAACACGTTTCTGGCACGTCTGAGATGTGGTTCCGGCCGGCCCGACAGGTGTTTCCGCAGTGTCCGCCAAGCGGTTCTGGCGTAGTCGGCAGGTGATTTTGTCATGACCGGCAGGTGGTTCCAGCAAGCCTGGCAGGTGATTCCAAAGTGTTCACCAACTTGTTGTGGCGTAGCCGGCAGGTGATTTCTGCGTGATCGGCAGGTGGTTCTGGCGAGTCGAGCAGGTGGTTCCGGCGTGCTCGGCTGGTGCTTCCGGGGTCATTGGCACGGGGTTCTGGCATGTCTGAGAGGTGGTTCCTGCATGCCCGGCAAGTGATTCCGGAGTGTTCGCCAAGTGGTTCTGGCATAGTCGGCAGGTGATTTTGGCATGTCCGGCAGGTGGTTCAGGCGAGTTGAGCAGGTGGTTCCAACGTGCTTGGCAGGTGCTTCCGGCGTCTCCGGCACGTGTTTCTGGCACATCGGACAGGTGGTTCCGGCATGCCCGAAAGGTGATTCCGGTCTGTCTGGTAGGTGGTTCCAGCCTGCACAGCATGTGTTTCTGGTACGTCTCAGAGGTGGTTGCGCATGCCCAACAGGTGATTCCGGACTGTCCGCCACATGGTTCTGGCACGTCTGAGAGGTGGTTCCGGCATGCCCGGCAGGTCATCCCAGAGAGTCCTCCAAGTGGTTCTGGCATAACACGCAGGTGATTTTGGCGTGTCTGGCAGGTTGTTCCGTTGTGCTTGGCAGGTGGTTCAGGCTTGGACGGCAGGTGGTTCCAGACTGTCCAGGACGTGTTTCCAGCTTGTCCGGCAGGTGGTTCTGGTACGTCTGAGAGGTGGTTCCGCCATGGCTGGCAGGTGATTAAGGACCGTCCCCCAGGTGGTTCTGGCATAGCCAGCAGTTAATATTGGCCTGTCCGGCAGGTGGTTCCAGCGAGTCGAACAGGTGGCTCCGGCGTGCTCGGCAGGTGGTTCCGGTCTGTCCGGTAGGTGATTCCGGCGTGTCCGGCACGTGCTTCCGGCACGTCTGAGAGGTGGTTCCTGCATGCGCGACAGGTGATTCCGTAGTGTCCGCCAGGTGGTTCTGGCGTACCCGGCAGGTGATTTTGGCGTGTCCGGCAGGTGTTTCTGGCGAGTCGAGCAGGTGGCTCCGGCATGCTCGGCAGGTGCTTCAGGCGTCTCCGGCACGTGGTTCTGGTGTGTCTGAGAGCTGGTTCCGGCATGTCCGGCAGATGATTCCGGAGTGTCCGCCAAGTGGTTCTGGCATACCCGGCTGGTGATTTGGGCATGTCAGGTAGGTGGTTCCGGCGAGTCGAGCAGGTGGCTCCGGCGTGCTCGGCAGATTGTTCAGACGGGTCTGGCAGGTGTTTTCCGTCTGTTCGGGGTGTGGTTCCAGCATCTCATGCACATGGTTCTGGCACATCTGAGATGTGGTTCTGGCCGGCACGACAGGTGTTTCCACAGTGTCCGCCAAGTGGTACTGGTGTAGTTGGCAGGTGATTTTGGCATGACCGGCAGGTGGTTGCAGCAAGCCCGGCAGGTGATTCCGAAGTGTTCCCCAACTGGTTGTGGCGTAGCCGGCAGGTGATTTTTGCGTGTCCGGCAGGTGGTTCTGGCGAGTCGAGCAGGCGGTTCCGGCGTGCTCGGCAGGTGCTTCCGGGGTCATTGGCACGTGGTTCTGGCATATCTGAGACGTGGTTCTGGCATGCCCGGCAGGTGATTCCGGAGTGTTCGCCAAGGGTTTCCGGCGTAGCCGGCAGGTGATTTTGCATGTCCAGCGGTCGTTCCGGCGGGTCGAGCCGGTGGTTCCGGCGTGTCCAGCAGGTGGTTCCGGTCTGTCCGGCAGGTGGTTCTGTGGTGTCCGGCACGAGGTTCAGTCTTAGAGGCTGTGCCGGCATGCCCCTCTCGTGATTCCGGCTTGTCCCCGAAGTGGTGCTGGTGTAGCGGGCAGGTGATTTTGGCGTGTCCGGCAGGTGGTTCAGGCGAGTTGAGCAGGTGGTTGCGACGTGCTCGGCAGGTGCTTCCGGCGTCTCGGGCACGTGTTTCTGGCACATCTGACTGGTGGTTCCGGCATGCCGAAAAGTTGATTCCGGTCTGTCCGGTAGGTGGTTCCGGCGTGCACGGCACGTGGTTCTGGTACGTGTCAGAGGTGGTTGCGTATGCCCAACTGGTGATTCCGGACTGTCCGCCACGTGCTTCTGGCACGTCTGAGAGGTGGTTCCAACATGCCCGGCAGGTCATTTCGGAGAGTCGCCCAAGTGGTTCTGGCGTAGCCCGCTGGTGATTTTGGCGTGTCCGGCAGGTGGTTCCGCCGTGCTCGGCAGGTGGTTCAGGCATGGCCGTCACGTGGTTCCAGTCTGTCCAGGACGTGTTTCCAGCTTCTCCGGCAGGTGGTTCTGGTACGTCTGAGAGGTGGTTCCGCCATGGCTGGCAGGTGATCCCGGACTGTCCCCCAGGTGGTTCTGGCATGGCCGGCAGTTGATATTGGCCTGTCCGGCAGGTGGTTCCAGCGAGTCGAACAGGTGGCTCCGGCGTGCTCGGCAGATGGTTCCGGTCTGTCCGGTAGGTGATTCCGGCGTGTCCGGCACGTGCTTCCGGCACGTCTGAGAGGTGGTTCCAGCAAGCCCGGCAGGTGATTCCGAAGTGTTCCCCAACTGGTTGTGGCGTAGCCGGCAGGTGATTTTTGCGTGTCCGGCAGGGGGTTCTGGCGAGTCGAGCAGGTGGTTCCGGCGTGCTCGGCAGGTGCTTCCGGGGTCATTGGCACGTGGTTCTGGCATATCTGAGAGGTGGTTCCGGCATGCCCGGCAGGTGATTCCGGACTGTTCGCCAAGTGTTTCCGGCGTAGCCGGCAGGTGATTTTGCATGTCCAGCGGTCGTTCCGGCGGGTCGAGCCCGTGGTTCCGGCGTGTCCGGCAGGTGGTTCCGGTCTGTCCGGCAGGTGGTTCTGTGGTGTCCGGCGCGGGGTTCAGTCTGAGAGGCTGTGCCGGCATGCCCCTCACGTGATTCCGGCTTGTCCCCGAAGTGGTGCTGGTGTAGCGGGCAGGTGATTTTGGCGTGTCCGGCAGGTGGTTCTGGCGAGTCGAGCAGGTGGTTCCGGCGTGCTCGGCTGATGCTTCCGGGGTCATTGGCACGGGGTTCTGGCATGTCTGAGAGGTGGTTCCTGCATGCCCGGCAAGTGATTCCGGAGTGTTCGCCAAGTGGTTGTGGCATAGTCGGCAGGTGATTTTGGCATGTCCCGCAGGTGGTTCAGGTGAGTTGAGCAGGTGGTTCCAACGTGCTTGGCAGATGCTTCCGGCGTCTCCGGCACGTGTTTCTGGCACATCTGACAGGTGTTCCGGCATGTCGGAAAGGTGATTCCGGTCTGTCCGGTAGGTGGTTCCAGCCTACACGGCATGTGGTTCTGGTACGTCTCAGAGGTGGTTGCGCATGCCCAACAGGTGATTCCGGACTGTCCGCCACATGGTTCTGGCACGTCTGAGAGGTGGTTCCGACATGCCCGGCAGGTCATACCAGAGAGTCCTCCAAGTGGTTCTGGCATAACACGCAGGTGATTTTGGCGTGTCTGGCAGGTTGTTCTGTTGTGCTTGGCAGGTGGTTCAGGCTTGGCCGGCAGGTGTTTCCAGACTGTCCAGGACGTGTTTCCAGCTTCTGCGGCAGGTGGTTCTGGTACGTCTGAGAGGTGGATCCGCCATGCAGCCATGTGATTCCGGATGATCCCCCAGGTGGTTCTGGTATAGCCAGCAGTTGATATTGGCCTGTCCGGCAGGTGGTTCCAGCGAGTCGAACAGGTGGCTCCGGCGTGCTCGGCAGGTGGTTCCGGTCTGTCCGGTAGTTGATTCCGGCATGTTCGGCACGTGCTTCCGGCACGTCTGAGAGGTTTTTCCGGCATGCGCGACAGGTGATTTCGGAGTGCCCGCCAGGTGGTTCTGGGTACCCGGCAGGTGATTATGGCGTGTCCGGCAGGTGTTTCTGGCGAGTCGAGCAGGTGGCTCCGGCATGCTCGGCAGGTGCTTCCGGCGTCTCCGGCACTTGGTTCTGGTGTGTCTGAGAGCTGGTTCCGGCATGCCCGGCAGGTGATTCCGGAGTGTTCGCCAAGTGCTTTCGGCGTAGCCGGCAGGTGATTTTGCATGTCCAGCGGTCGTTCCGGCGGGTCGAGCCGGTGGTTCCGGCGTGTCCGGCAGGTGGTTCCGGTCTGTCCGGCAGGTGGTTCTGTGGTGTCCGGCACGAGGTTCAGTCTGAGAGGCTGTGCCGGCATGCCCCTCACGTGATTCCGGCTTGTCCCCGAAGTGGTGCTGGTGTAGCGGGCAGGTGATTTTGGCGTGTCCGGCAGGTGGTTCAGGCGAGTTGAGCAGGTGGTTGCGACGTGCTCGGCAGGTGCTTCCGGCGTCTCCGGCACGTGTTACTGGCACATCTGACTGGTGGTTCCGGCATGCCCAAGAGTTGATTCCGGTCTGTCCGGTAGGTGGTTCCGGCGTGCACGGCACGTGGTTCTGGTACGTGTCAGAGGTGGTTGCGTATGCCCAACAGGTGATTCCGGACTGTCCGCCACGTGCTCCTGGCACGTCTGAGAGGTGGTTCCAACATGCCCGGCAGGTCATTTCGGAGAGTCGTCCAAGTGGTTCTGGCGTAGCCCGCAGGTGATTTTTGCGTGTCCGGCAGGTGGTTCCGCCGTGCTCGGCAGGTGGTTCAGGCATGGCCGTCACGTGGTTCCAGTCTGTCCAGGACGTGTTTCCAGCTTCTCCGGCAGGTGGTTCTGGTACGTCTGAGAGGTGGTTCCGCCATGGCTGGCAGGTGATCCCGGACTGTCCCCCAGGTGGTTCTGGCATAGCCAGCAGTTGATATTGGCCTGTCCGGCAGGTGGTTCCAGCGAGTCGAACAGGTGGCTCCGGCGTTCTTGGCAGGTGGTTCCGGTCTGTCCGGTAGGTGTTTCCGGCGTGTCTGGCACGTGCTTCCGGCACGTCTGATAGGTGGTTCCGGCATGCGTGGCAGGTGATTCCGTAGTGTCCGCCAGGTGGTTCTGGCATACCCGGCAGGTGATTTTGGCGTGTCCGGCAGGTGTTTCTGGCGAGTCGAGCAGGTGGCTCCGGCATGCTCGGCAGGTGCTTCCGGCGCTCCGGCACGTGGTTCTGGTGTGTCTGAGAGCTGGTTCCGGCATGTCCGGCAGATGATTCCGGAGTGTCCGCCCAGTGGTTCTGGCATACCCAGCAGGTGATTTTGGCATGTCAGGGAGGTGGTACCGGTGAGTCGAGCAGGTGGTTCCGGCGTGCTCAGCAGGTGGTTCAGGCGGTTCTGGCAGTTGGTTTCCGTCTGTTCGGGGTGTGGTTCCAGCATCTCATGAACACGTGTCTGGCACGTCTGAGATGTGGTTCCGGCCGGCCCGACAGGTGTTTCCACAGTGTCTGCCAAGTGGTACTGGCGTAGTTGGCAGGTGATTTTGGCATGACCGGCAGGTGGTTCCAGCAAGCCCGGCAGGTGATTCCGAAGTGTTCCCCCACTGGTTGTGGTGTAGCCGGCAGGTGATTTTGGCGTGTCCGGCGGGTGGTTCCGCCGTGCTCGGCAGGTGGTTCAGGCATGGCCGTCACGTGGTTCCAGTCTGTCCAGGACGTGTTTCCAGCTTCTCCGGCAGGTGGTTCTGGTACGTCTGAGATGTGGTTCCGCCATGGCTGGCAGGTGATCCCGGACTGTCCCCCAGGTGGTTCTGGCATAGCCAGCAGTTGATATTGGCCTGTCCGGCAGGTGGTTCCAGCGAGTCGAACAGGTGGCTCCGGCGTTCTTGGCAGGTGGTTCCGGTCTGTCCGGTAGGTGTTTCCGGCGTGTCTGGCACGTACTTCCGGCACGTCTGATAGGTGGTTCCGGCATGCGCGGCAGGTGATTCCGTAGTGTCCGCCAGGTGGTTCTGGCATACCCGGCAGGTGATTTTGGCGTGTCCGGCAGGTGTTTCTGGCGAGTCGAGCAGGTGGCTCCATCATGCTCGGCAGGTGCTTCCGGCGCTCCGGCACGTGGTTCTGGTGTGTCTGAGAGCTGGTTCCGGCATGTCCGGCAGATGATTCCGGAGTGTCCGCCCAGTGGTTCTGGCATACCCAGCAGGTGATTTTGGCATGTCAGGGAGGTGGTACCGGTGAGTCGAGCAGGTGGTTCCGGCGTGCTCAGCAGGTGGTTCAGGCGGTTCTGGCAGTTGGTTTCCGTCTGTTCGGGGTGTGGTTCCAGCATCTCATGAACACGTGTCTGGCACGTCTGAGATGTGGTTCCGGCCGGCCCGACAGGTGTTTCCACAGTTTCTGCCAAGTGGTACTGGCGTAGTTGGCAGGTGATTTTGGCATGACCGGCAGGTGGTTCCAGCAAGCCCGGCAGGTGATTCCGAAGTGTTCCCCCACTGGTTGTGGTGTAGCCGGCAGGTGATTTTGGCGTGTCCGGAAGGTGGTTCCGCCGTGCTCGGCAGGTGGTTCAGGCATGGCCGTCACGTGGTTCCAGTCTGTCCAGGACGTGTTTCCAGCTTCTCCGGCAGGTGGTTCTGGTACGTCTGAGAGGTGGTTCCGCCATGGCTGGCAGTCGATTCCGGACCGTCCCCCAGGTGGTTCTGGCATAGCCAGCAGTTGATATTGGCCTGTCCGGCAGGTGGTTCCAGTGAGTCAAACAGGTGGCTCCGGCGTGCTCGGCAGGTGGTTCCGGTCTGTCCGGTAGGTGATTCCGGCGTGTCCGGCACGTGCTTCCGGCACGTCTGAGAGGTGGTTCCGGCATGCGCGACAGGTGATTTCGGAGTGTCCGCCAGGTGTTCGCCAACTGTTTCCGGCGTAGCCGGCAGGTGATTTTGCATGTCCAGCGGTCGTTCCGGCGGGTCGAGCCGGTGGTTCCGGCGTGTCCGGCAGGTGGTTCCGGTCTGTCCGGCAGGTGGTTCTGTGGTGTCCGGCACGAGGTTCAGTCTGAGAGGCTGTGCCGGCATGCCCCTCACGTGATTCCGGCTTGTCCCCGAAGTGGTGCTGGTGTAGCGGGCAGGTGATTTTGGCGTGTCCGGCAGGTGGTTCAGGCGAGTTGAGCAGGTGGTTGCGACGTGCTCGGCAGGTGCTTCCGGCGTCTCCGGCACGTGTTTCTGGCACATCTGACTGGTGGTTCCGGCATGCCCAAGAGTTGATTCCGGTCTGTCCGGTAGGTGGTTCCGGCGTGCACGGCACGTGGTTCTGGTACGTCTCAGAGGTGGTTGCGTATGCCCAACAGGTGATTCCGGACTGTCCGCCACGTGCTTCTGGCACGTCTGAGAGGTGGTTCCAACATGCCCGGCAGGTCATTTCGGACAGTCGTCCAAGTGGTTCTGCCGTAGCCCGGAGGTGATTTTGGCGTGTCCGGCAGGTGGTTCCGCCGTGCTCGGCAGGTGGTTCAGGCATGGCCGTCACGTGGTTCCAGTCTGTCCAGGACGTGTTTCTAGCTGCTCCGGCAGGTGGATCTGGTACGTCTGAGAGGTGGTTCCGCCATGGCTGGCAGCTGATCCCGGACTGTCCCCCAGGTGGTTCTGGCATAGCCAGCAGTTGATATTGGCCTGTCCGGCAGGTGGTTCCAGCGAGTCGAACAGGTGGCTCCGGCGTTCTTGGCAGGTGGTTCCGGTCTGTCCGGTAGGTGTTTCCGGCGTGTCTGGCACGTGCTTCCGGCACGTCTGAGAGGTGGTTCCGGCATGCGCAGCAGGTGATTCCGTAGTGTCCGCCAGTTGGTTCTGGCATACCCGGCAGGTGATTTTGGCGTGTCCGGCAGGTGTTTCTGGCGAGTCGAGCAGGTGGCTCCGGCATGCTCGGCAGGTCCTTCCGGCGTCTCCGGCACTTGGTTCTGGTGTGTCTGAGAGCTGGTTCCGGCATGTCCGGCAGATGATTCCGGAGTGTCCGCCAAGTGGTTCTGGCATACCCAGCAGGTGATTATGGCGTGTCAGGGAGGTGGTACCGGTGAGTCGAGAAGGTGGTTCCGGCGTGCTCAGCAGGTGGTTCAGGCGGTTCTGGCAGGTGGTTTCCGACTGTTCGGTGTGTGGTTCCAGCATCTCATGAACACGTTTCTGGCACGTCTGAGATGTGGTTCCAGCCGGCCCGACAGGTGTTTCCGCAGTGTCCGCCAAGCGGTTCTGGCGTAGTTGGCAGGTGATTTTGGCATGACTGGCAGGTGGTTCCAGCAAGCCTGGCAGGTGATTCCAAAGTGTTCACCAACTGGTTGTGGCGTAGCCGGCAGGTGATTTTTGCGTGATCGGCAGGTGGTTCTGGCGAGTCGAGCAGGTGGTTCCGGCGTGCTCGGCTGGTGCTTCTGGGGTCATTGGCACGGGGTTATGGCATGTCTGAGAGGTGGTTCCTGCATGCCCAGCAAGTGATTCCGGAGTGTTCGCCAAGTGGTTCTGGCATAGTCGGCAGGTGATTTTGGCATGTCCGTAAGGTGGTTCAGGCGAGTTGAGCAGGTGGTTCCAACGTGCTTGGCAGGTGCTTCCGGCGTCTCCGGCACGTGTTTCTGGCACATCTGACAGGTGGTTCCGGCATGCCCGAAAGGTGATTCCGGTCTGTCCGGTAGGTGGTTCCAGCCTGCACGGCATGTGGTTCTGGTACGTCTCAGAGGTGGTTGCGCATGCCCAACAGGTGATTCCGGACTGTCCGCCACATGGTTCTGGCACGTCTGAGAGGTGGTTCCGGCATGCCCGGCTGGTCATCCCAGAGAGTCCTCCAAGTGGTTCTGGCATAACACGCAGGTGATTTTGGCGTGTCTGGCAGGTTGTTCCGTTGTGCTTGGCAGGTGGTTCAGGCTTGGCCGGCAGGTGGTTCCCTACTGTCCAGGACGTGTTTCCTGCTTCTCCGGCAGGTGGTTCTTTTACGTCTGAGAGGTGGTTCCGCCATGGCTGGCAGGCGATTCCGGACCGTCCCCCAGGTGGTTCTGGCATAGCCAGCAGTTGATATTGGCCTGTCCGGCAGGTGGTTCCAGCGAGTCGAACAGGTGGCTCCGGCGTGCTCGGCAGGTGGTTCCGGTCTGTCCGGTAGGTGATTCCGGCGTGTCCGGCACGTGCTTCTGGCACGTCTGAGAGGTGGTTCCGGCATGCGCGACAGGTGATTTTGGCGTGTCAGGCAGGTGTTTCAGGCGGGTCGAGCAGGTGGCTCCGGCATGCTCGGCAGGTGCTTCCGGCGTCTCCGTCACGTGGTGATGGTGTGTCTGAGAGCTGGTTCCGGCATGTCCGGCAGATGATTCCGGAGTGTCCGCCAAGTGGTTCTGGCATACCTGGCTGGTGATTTGGGAATGACCGGCAGGTGGTTCCAGCAAGCCCGGCAGGTGATACCGAAGTGTTCCCCAACTGGTTGTGGCGTAGCCGGCAGGTGATTTTTGCGTGTCCGGCAGGTGGTGCCGGCGAGTCGAGCAGGTGGTTCCGGCGTGCTCGGCAGGTGCTTCCGGTGTCATTGGCACGTGGTTCTGGCATATCTGAGAGGTGGTTCCGGCATGCCCGGCAGGTGATTCCGGAGTGTTCGCCAAGTGTTTCCGGCGTAGCCGGCAGGTGATTTTGCATGTCCAGCGGTCGTTCCGGCGGGTCGAGCCGGTGGTTCCGGCGTGTCCGGCAGGTGGTTCCGGTCTGTCCGGCAGGTGGTTCTGTGATGTCCGGCACGAGGTTCAGTCTGAGAGGCTGTGCTGGCATGCCCCTCACGTGATTCCGGCTTGTCCCCGAAGTGGTGCTGGTGTAGCGGGCAGGTGATTTTGGCGTGTCCGGCAGGTGGTTCAGGCGAGTTGAGCAGGTGGTTGCGACGTGCTCGGCAGGTGCTTCCGGCGTCTCCGGCACGTGTTTCTGGCACATCTGACAGGTGGTTCCGGCATGCCCGAAAGGTGATTCCGGTCTGTCCGGTAGGTGGTTCCAGCCTGCACGGCATGTGGTTCTGGTACGTCTCAGAGGTGGTTGCGCATGCCCAACAGGTGATTCCGGACTGTCCGCCACATGGTTCTGGCACGTCTGAGAGGTGGTTCCGGCATGCCCGGCAGGTCATCCCAGAGAGTCCTCCAAGTGGTTCTGGCATAACACGCAGGTGATTTTGGCGTGTCTGGCAGGTTGTTCCGTTGTGCTTGGCAGGTGGTTCAGGCTTGGCCGGCAGGTGGTTCCAGACTGTCCAGGACGTGTTTCCAGCTTCTCCGGCAGGTGGTTCTGGTACGTCTGAGAGGTGGTTCCACCATGGCTGGCAGGTGATTCCGGACCGTCCCCCAGGTGGTTCTGGCATATCGAGCAGTTGATATTGGCCTGTCCGGCAGGTGTTTCTGGCGAGTCGAGCAGGTGGCTCCGGCATGCTCGGCAGGTGCTTCCGGCGTCTCCGGCACTTGGTTCTGGTGTGTCTGAGAGCTGGTTCCGGCATGTCCGGCAGATGATTCCGGAGTGTCCGCCAAGTGGTTCTGGCATACCCAGCAGGTGATTTTGGCGTGTCAGGGAGGTGGTACCGGTGAGTCGAGCAGGTGGCTCCGGCGTGCTCCGCAGGTTGTTCAGACGGGTCTGGCAGGTGTTTTCCGTCTGGTCGGGGTGTGGTTCCAACATCTCATGCACATGGTTCTGGCACGTCTGAGAGGTGGTTCCGGCATGCGCGGCAGGTGATTCCGTAGTGTCCGCCAGGTGGTTCTGGCATACCCGGCAGGTGATTTTGGCGTGTCCGGCAGGTGTTTCTGGCGAGTCGAGCAGGTGTCTCCGGCATCCTCGGCAGGTGCTTCCGGCGTCTCCGGCACTTGGTTCTGGTGTGTCTGAGAGCTGGTTCCGGCATGTCCGGCAGATGATTCCGGAGTGTCCGCCAAGTGGTTCTGGCATACCCAGCAGGTGATTTTGGCGTGTCAGGGAGGTGGTACCGGTGAGTCGAGCAGGTGGTTCCGGCGTGCTCAGCAGGTGGTTCAGGCGCTTCTGGCAGGTGGTATCCGTCTTTTCGGGGTGTGGTTCCAGCATCTCATGAACACGTTTCTGGCACGTCTGAGATGTGGTTCCAGCCGGCCCGACAGGTGTTTCCGCAGTGTCCGCCAAGCGGTTCTGGCGTAGTTGTCAGGTGATTTTTGTATGACCGGCAGGTGGTTCCAGCAAGCCTGGCAGGTGATTCCAAAGTGTTCACCAACTGGTTGTGGCGTAGCCGGCAGGTGATTTTTGCGTGATCGGCAGGTGGTTCTGGCGAGTCGAGCAGGTGGTTCCGGCGTGCTCGGCTGGTGCTTCCGGGGTCATTGGCACGGGGTTCTGGCATGTCTGAGAGGTGGTTCCTGCATGCCCGGCAAGTGATTCCGGAGTGTTCGCCAAGTGGTTCTGGCATAGTCGGCAGGTGATTTTGGCATGTCCGGCAGGTGGTTCAGGCGAGTTGAGCAGGTGGTTCCAACGTGCTTGGCAGGTGCTTCCGGTGTCTCCGGCACGTGTTTCTGGCACATCTGACAGGTGGTTCCGGCATGCCCGAAAGGTGATTCCGGTCTGTCCGGTAGGTGGTTCCAGCCTGCACGGCATGTGGTTCTGGTACGTCTCAGAGGTGGCTGCGCATGCCCAACAGGTGATTCCGGACTGTCCGCCACATGGTTCTGGCACGTCTGAGAGGTGGTTCCGGCATGCCCGGCAGGTCATCCCAGAGAGTCCTCCAAGTGGTTCTGGCATAACACGCAGGTGATTTTGGCGTGTCTGGCAGGTTGTTCCGTTGTGCTTGGCAGGTGGTTCAGGCTTGGCCGGCAGGTGGTTCCAGACTGTCCAGGACGTGTTTCCAGCTTCTCCGGCAGGTGGTTCTGGTACGTCTGAGAGGTGGTTCCGCCATGGCTGGCAGGCGATTCCGGACCGTCCCCCAGGTGGTTCTGGCATAGCCAGCAGTTGATATTGGCCTGTCCGGCAGGTGGTTCCAGCGAGTCGAACAGGTGGCTCCGGCGTGCTCGGCAGGTGGTTCCGGTCTGTCCGGTAGGTGATTCCAGCGTGTCCGGCACGTGCTTCCGGCACGTCTGAGAGGTGGTTCCGGCATGCGCGACAGGTGATTTCGGAGTGTCCGCCAGGTGGTTCTGGCGTACCGCGCAGGTGATTTTGGCGTGTCCGGCAGGTGTTTCTGGCGAGTCGAGCAGGTGGCTCCGGCATGCTCGGCAGGTGCTTCCGGCGTCTCCGGCACGTGGTTCTGGTGTGTCTGAGAGCTGGTTCCGGCATGTCCGGCAGATGATTCCGGAGTGTCCGCCAAGTGGTTCTGGCATACCCGGCTGGTGATTTGGGCATGTCAGGTAGGTGGTTCCGGCGAGTTGAGCAGGTGGCTCTGGCGTGCTCGGCAGGTTGTTCAGACGGGTCTGGCAGGTGTTTTCCGTCTGTTCGGGGTGTGGTTCCAGCATCTCATGCACATGGTTCTGGCACGTCTGAGATGTGGTTCTGGCCGGCCCGACAGGTGTTTCCACAGTGTCCGCCAAGTGGTACTGGCGTAGTTGGCAGGTGATTTTGGCATGACCGACAGGACGTTCCAGCAAGCCCGGCAGGTGATTCCGAAGTGTTCCCCAACTGGTTGTGGCGTAGCCGGCAGGTGATTTTTGCGTGTCCGGCAGGGGGTTCTGGCGAGTCGAGCAGGTGGTTCCGGCGTGCTCGGCAGGTGCTTCCGGGGTCATTGGCACGTGGTTCTGGCATATCTGAGAGGTGGTTCCGGCATGCCCGGCAGGTGATTCCGGACTGTTCGCCAAGTGTTTCCGGCGTAGCCGGCAGGTGATTTTGCATGTCCAGCGGTCGTTCCGGCGGGTCGAGCCCGTGGTTCCGGCGTGTCCGGCAGGTGGTTCCGGTCTGTCCGGCAGGTGGTTCTGTGGTGTCCGGCGCGGGGTTCAGTCTGAGAGGCTGTGCCGGCATGCCCCTCACGTGATTCCGGCTTGTCCCCGAAGTGGTGCTGGTGTAGCGGGCAGGTGATTTTGGCGTGTCCGGCAGGTGGTTCTGGCGAGTCGAGCAGGTGGTTCCGGCGTGCTCGGCTGATGCTTCCGGGGTCATTGGCACGGGGTTCTGGCATGTCTGAGAGGTGGTTCCTGCATGCCCGGCAAGTGATTCCGGAGTGTTCGCCAAGTGGTTGTGGCATAGTCGGCAGGTGATTTTGGCATGTCCCGCAGGTGGTTCAGGTGAGTTGAGCAGGTGGTTCCAACGTGCTTGGCAGATGCTTCCGGCGTCTCCGGCACGTGTTTCTGGCACATCTGACAGGTGTTCCGGCATGTCGGAAAGGTGATTCCGGTCTGTCCGGTAGGTGGTTCCAGCCTACACGGCATGTGGTTCTGGTACGTCTCAGAGGTGGTTGCGCATGCCCAACAGGTGATTCCGGACTGTCCGCCACATGGTTCTGGCACGTCTGAGAGGTGGTTCCGACATGCCCGGCAGGTCATACCAGAGAGTCCTCCAAGTGGTTCTGGCATAACACGCAGGTGATTTTGGCGTGTCTGGCAGGTTGTTCTGTTGTGCTTGGCAGGTGGTTCAGGCTTGGCCGGCAGGTGTTTCCAGACTGTCCAGGACGTGTTTCCAGCTTCTGCGCAGGTGGTTCTGGTACGTCTGAGAGGTGGATCCGCCATGCAGCCATGTGATTCCGGATGATCCCCCAGGTGGTTCTGGTATAGCCAGCAGTTGATATTGGCCTGTCCGGCAGGTGGTTCCAGCGAGTCGAACAGGTGGCTCCGGCGTGCTCGGCAGGTGGTTCCGGTCTGTCCGGTAGTTGATTCCGGCATGTTCGGCACGTGCTTCCGGCACGTCTGAGAGGTTTTTCCGGCATGCGCGACAGGTGATTTCGGAGTGCCCGCCAGGTGGTTCTGGGTACCCGGCAGGTGATTATGGCATGTCCGGCAGGTGTTTCTGGCGAGTCGAGCAGGTGGCTCCGGCATGCTCGGCAGGTGCTTCCGGCGTCTCCGGCACTTGGTTCTGGTGTGTCTGAGAGCTGGTTCCGGCATGCCCGGCAGGTGATTCCGGAGTGTTCGACAAGTGCTTTCGGCGTAGCCGGCAGGTGATTTTGCATGTCCAGCGGTCGTTCCGGCGGGTCGAGCCGGTGGTTCCGGCGTGTCCGGCAGGTGGTTCCGGTCTGTCCGGCAGGTGGTTCTGTGGTGTCCGGCACGAGGTTCAGTCTGAGAGGCTGTGCCGGCATGCCCCTCACGTGATTCCGGCTTGTCCCCGAAGTGGTGCTGGTGTAGCGGGCAGGTGATTTTGGCGTGTCCGGCAGGTGGTTCAGGCGAGTTGAGCAGGTGGTTGCGACGTGCTCGGCAGGTGCTTCCGGCGTCTCCGGCACGTGTTACTGGCACATCTGACTGGTGGTTCCGGCATGCCCAAGAGTTGATTCCGGTCTGTCCGGTAGGTGGTTCCGGCGTGCACGGCACGTGGTTCTGGTACGTGTCAGAGGTGGTTGCGTATGCCCAACAGGTGATTCCGGACTGTCCGCCACGTGCTCCTGGCACGTCTGAGAGGTGGTTCCAACATGCCCGGCAGGTCATTTCGGAGAGTCGTCCAAGTGGTTCTGGCGTAGCCCGCAGGTGATTTTTGCGTGTCCGGCAGGTGGTTCCGCCGTGCTCGGCAGGTGGTTCAGGCATGGCCGTCACGTGGTTCCAGTCTGTCCAGGACGTGTTTCCAGCTTCTCCGGCAGGTGGTTCTGGCACGTCTGAGAGGTGGTTCCGCCATGGCTGGCAGGTGATCCCGGACTGTCCCCCAGGTGGTTCTGGCATAGCCAGCAGTTGATATTGGCCTGTCCGGCAGGTGGTTCCAGCGAGTCGAACAGGTGGCTCCGGCGTTCTTGGCAGGTGGTTCCGGTCTGTCCGGTAGGTGTTTCCGGCGTGTCTGGCACGTGCTTCCGGCACGTCTGATAGGTGGTTCCGGCATGCGTGGCAGGTGATTCCGTAGTGTCCGCCAGGTGGTTCTGGCATACCCGGCAGGTGATTTTGGCGTGTCCGGCAGGTGTTTCTGGCGAGTCGAGCAGGTGGCTCCGGCATGCTCGGCAGGTGCTTCCGGCGCTCCGGCACGTGGTTCTGGTGTGTCTGAGAGCTGGTTCCGGCATGTCCGGCAGATGATTCCGGAGTGTCCGCCCAGTGGTTCTGGCATACCCAGCAGGTGATTTTGGCATGTCAGGGAGGTGGTACCGGTGAGTCGAGCAGGTGGTTCCGGCGTGCTCAGCAGGTGGTTCAGGCGGTTCTGGCAGTTGGTTTCCGTCTGTTCGGGGTGTGGTTCCAGCATCTCATGAACACGTGTCTGGCACGTCTGAGATGTGGTTCCGGCCGGCCCGACAGGTGTTTCCACAGTGTCTGCCAAGTGGTACTGGCGTAGTTGGCAGGTGATTTTGGCATGACCGGCAGGTGGTTCCAGCAAGCCCGGCAGGTGATTCCGAAGTGTTCCCCCACTGGTTGTGGTGTAGCCGGCAGGTGATTTTGGCGTGTCCGGCAGGTGGTTCCGCCGTGCTCGGCAGGTGGTTCAGGCATGGCCGTCACGTGGTTCCAGTCTGTCCAGGACGTGTTTCCAGCTTCTCCGGCAGGTGGTTCTGGTACGTCTGAGATGTGGTTCCGCCATGGCTGGCAGGTGATCCCGGACTGTCCCCCAGGTGGTTCTGGCATAGCCAGCAGTTGATATTGGCCTGTCCGGCAGGTGGTTCCAGCGAGTCGAACAGGTGGCTCCGGCGTTCTTGGCAGGTGGTTCCGGTCTGTCCGGTAGGTGTTTCCGGCGTGTCTGGCACGTACTTCCGGCACGTCTGATAGGTGGTTCCGGCATGCGCGGCAGGTGATTCCGTAGTGTCCGCCAGGTGGTTCTGGCATACCCGGCAGGTGATTTTGGCGTGTCCGGCAGGTGTTTCTGGCGAGTCGAGCAGGTGGCTCCATCATGCTCGGCAGGTGCTTCCGGCGCTCCGGCACGTGGTTCTGGTGTGTCTGAGAGCTGGTTCCGGCATGTCCGGCAGATGATTCCGGAGTGTCCGCCCAGTGGTTCTGGCATACCCAGCAGGTGATTTTGGCATGTCAGGGAGGTGGTACCGGTGAGTCGAGCAGGTGGTTCCGGCGTGCTCAGCAGGTGGTTCAGGCGGTTCTGGCAGTTGGTTTCCGTCTGTTCGGGGTGTGGTTCCAGCATCTCATGAACACGTGTCTGGCACGTCTGAGATGTGGTTCCGGCCGGCCCGACAGGTGTTTCCACAGTTTCTGCCAAGTGGTACTGGCGTAGTTGGCAGGTGATTTTGGCATGACCGGCAGGTGGTTCCAGCAAGCCCGGCAGGTGATTCCGAAGTGTTCCCCCACTGGTTGTGGTGTAGCCGGCAGGTGATTTTGGCGTGTCCGGAAGGTGGTTCCGCCGTGCTCGGCAGGTGGTTCAGGCATGGCCGTCACGTGGTTCCAGTCTGTCCAGGACGTGTTTCCAGCTTCTCCGGCAGGTGGTTCTGGTACGTCTGAGAGGTGGTTCCGCCATGGCTGGCAGTCGATTCCGGACCGTCCCCCAGGTGGTTCTGGCATAGCCAGCAGTTGATATTGGCCTGTCCGGCAGGTGGTTCCAGTGAGTCAAACAGGTGGCTCCGGCGTGCTCGGCAGGTGGTTCCGGTCTGTCCGGTAGGTGATTCCGGCGTGTCCGGCACGTGCTTCCGGCACGTCTGAGAGGTGGTTCCGGCATGCGCGACAGGTGATTTCGGAGTGTCCGCCAGGTGTTCGCCAACTGTTTCCGGCGTAGCCGGCAGGTGATTTTGCATGTCCAGCGGTCGTTCCGGCGGGTCGAGCCGGTGGTTCCGGCGTGTCCGGCAGGTGGTTCCGGTCTGTCCAGCAGGTGGTTCTGTGGTGTCCGGCACGAGGTTCAGTCTGAGAGGCTGTGCCGGCATGCCCCTCACGTGATTCCGGCTTGTCCCCGAAGTGGTGCTGGTGTAGCGGGCAGGTGATTTTGGCGTGTCCGGCAGGTGGTTCAGGCGAGTTGAGCAGGTGGTTGCGACGTGCTCGGCAGGTGCTTCCGGCGTCTCCGGCACGTGTTTCTGGCACATCTGACTGGTGGTTCCGGCATGCCCAAGAGTTGATTCCGGTCTGTCCGGTAGGTGGTTCCGGCGTGCACGGCACGTGGTTCTGGTACGTCTCAGAGGTGGTTGCGTATGCCCAACAGGTGATTCCGGACTGTCCGCCACGTGCTTCTGGCACGTCTGAGAGGTGGTTCCAACATGCCCGGCAGGTCATTTCGGACAGTCGTCCAAGTGGTTCTGCCGTAGCCCGGAGGTGATTTTGGCGTGTCCGGCAGGTGGTTCCGCCGTGCTCGGCAGGTGGTTCAGGCATGGCCGTCACGTGGTTCCAGTCTGTCCAGGACGTGTTTCTAGCTGCTCCGGCAGGTGGATCTGGTACGTCTGAGAGGTGGTTCCGCCATGGCTGGCAGCTGATCCCGGACTGTCCCCCAGGTGGTTCTGGCATAGCCAGCAGTTGATATTGGCCTGTCCGGCAGGTGGTTCCAGCGAGTCGAACAGGTGGCTCCGGCGTTCTTGGCAGGTGGTTCCGGTCTGTCCGGTAGGTGTTTCCGGCGTGTCTGGCACGTGCTTCCGGCACGTCTGAGAGGTGGTTCCGGCATGCGCAGCAGGTGATTCCGTAGTGTCCGCCAGTTGGTTCTGGCATACCCGGCAGGTGATTTTGGCGTGTCCGGCAGGTGGTTCTGGCGAGTCGAGCAGGCGGTTCCGGCGTGCTCGGCAGGTGCTTCCGGGGTCATTGGCACGTGGTTCTGGCATATCTGAGACGTGGTTCTGGCATGCCCGGCAGGTGATTCCGGAGTGTTCGCCAAGGGTTTCCGGCGTAGCCGGCAGGTGATTTTGCATGTCCAGCGGTCGTTCCGGCGGGTCGAGCCGGTGGTTCCGGCGTGTCCAGCAGGTGGTTCCGGTCTGTCCGGCAGGTGGTTCTGTGGTGTCCGGCACGAGGTTCAGTCTTAGAGGCTGTGCCGGCATGCCCCTCTCGTGATTCCGGCTTGTCCCCGAAGTGGTGCTGGTGTAGCGGGCAGGTGATTTTGGCGTGTCCGGCAGGTGGTTCAGGCGAGTTGAGCAGGTGGTTGCGACGTGCTCGGCAGGTGCTTCCGGCGTCTCGGGCACGTGTTTCTGGCACATCTGACTGGTGGTTCCGGCATGCCGAAAAGTTGATTCCGGTCTGTCCGGTAGGTGGTTCCGGCGTGCACGGCACGTGGTTCTGGTACGTGTCAGAGGTGGTTGCGTATGCCCAACTGGTGATTCCGGACTGTCCGCCACGTGCTTCTGGCACGTCTGAGAGGTGGTTCCAACATGCCCGGCAGGTCATTTCGGAGAGTCGCCCAAGTGGTTCTGGCGTAGCCCGCTGGTGATTTTGGCGTGTCCGGCAGGTGGTTCCGCCGTGCTCGGCAGGTGGTTCAGGCATGGCCGTCACGTGGTTCCAGTCTGTCCAGGACGTGTTTCCAGCTTCTCCGGCAGGTGGTTCTGGTACGTCTGAGAGGTGGTTCCGCCATGGCTGGCAGGTGATCCCGGACTGTCCCCCAGGTGGTTCTGGCATGGCCGGCAGTTGATATTGGCCTGTCCGGCAGGTGGTTCCAGCGAGTCGAACAGGTGGCTCCGGCGTGCTCGGCAGATGGTTCCGGTCTGTCCGGTAGGTGATTCCGGCGTGTCCGGCACGTGCTTCCGGCACGTCTGAGAGGTGGTTCCAGCAAGCCCGGCAGGTGATTCCGAAGTGTTCCCCAACTGGTTGTGGCGTAGCCGGCAGGTGATTTTTGCGTGTCCGGCAGGGGGTTCTGGCGAGTCGAGCAGGTGGTTCCGGCGTGCTCGGCAGGTGCTTCCGGGGTCATTGGCACGTGGTTCTGGCATATCTGAGAGGTGGTTCCGGCATGCCCGGCAGGTGATTCCGGACTGTTCGCCAAGTGTTTCCGGCGTAGCCGGCAGGTGATTTTGCATGTCCAGCGGTCGTTCCGGCGGGTCGAGCCCGTGGTTCCGGCGTGTCCGGCAGGTGGTTCCGGTCTGTCCGGCAGGTGGTTCTGTGGTGTCCGGCGCGGGGTTCAGTCTGAGAGGCTGTGCCGGCATGCCCCTCACGTGATTCCGGCTTGTCCCCGAAGTGGTGCTGGTGTAGCGGGCAGGTGATTTTGGCGTGTCCGGCAGGTGGTTCTGGCGAGTCGAGCAGGTGGTTCCGGCGTGCTCGGCTGATGCTTCCGGGGTCATTGGCACGGGGTTCTGGCATGTCTGAGAGGTGGTTCCTGCATGCCCGGCAAGTGATTCCGGAGTGTTCGCCAAGTGGTTGTGGCATAGTCGGCAGGTGATTTTGGCATGTCCCGCAGGTGGTTCAGGTGAGTTGAGCAGGTGGTTCCAACGTGCTTGGCAGATGCTTCCGGCGTCTCCGGCACGTGTTTCTGGCACATCTGACAGGTGTTCCGGCATGTCGGAAAGGTGATTCCGGTCTGTCCGGTAGGTGGTTCCAGCCTACACGGCATGTGGTTCTGGTACGTCTCAGAGGTGGTTGCGCATGCCCAACAGGTGATTCCGGACTGTCCGCCACATGGTTCTGGCACGTCTGAGAGGTGGTTCCGACATGCCCGGCAGGTCATACCAGAGAGTCCTCCAAGTGGTTCTGGCATAACACGCAGGTGATTTTGGCGTGTCTGGCAGGTTGTTCTGTTGTGCTTGGCAGGTGGTTCAGGCTTGGCCGGCAGGTGTTTCCAGACTGTCCAGGACGTGTTTCCAGCTTCTGCGGCAGGTGGTTCTGGTACGTCTGAGAGGTGGATCCGCCATGCAGCCATGTGATTCCGGATGATCCCCCAGGTGGTTCTGGTATAGCCAGCAGTTGATATTGGCCTGTCCGGCAGGTGGTTCCAGCGAGTCGAACAGGTGGCTCCGGCGTGCTCGGCAGGTGGTTCCGGTCTGTCCGGTAGTTGATTCCGGCATGTTCGGCACGTGCTTCCGGCACGTCTGAGAGGTTTTTCCGGCATGCGCGACAGGTGATTTCGGAGTGCCCGCCAGGTGGTTCTGGGTACCCGGCAGGTGATTATGGCGTGTCCGGCAGGTGTTTCTGGCGAGTCGAGCAGGTGGCTCCGGCATGCTCGGCAGGTGCTTCCGGCGTCTCCGGCACTTGGTTCTGGTGTGTCTGAGAGCTGGTTCCGGCATGCCCGGCAGGTGATTCCGGAGTGTTCGCCAAGTGCTTTCGGCGTAGCCGGCAGGTGATTTTGCATGTCCAGCGGTCGTTCCGGCGGGTCGAGCCGGTGGTTCCGGCGTGTCCGGCAGGTGGTTCCGGTCTGTCCGGCAGGTGGTTCTGTGGTGTCCGGCACGAGGTTCAGTCTGAGAGGCTGTGCCGGCATGCCCCTCACGTGATTCCGGCTTGTCCCCGAAGTGGTGCTGGTGTAGCGGGCAGGTGATTTTGGCGTGTCCGGCAGGTGGTTCAGGCGAGTTGAGCAGGTGGTTGCGACGTGCTCGGCAGGTGCTTCCGGCGTCTCCGGCACGTGTTACTGGCACATCTGACTGGTGGTTCCGGCATGCCCAAGAGTTGATTCCGGTCTGTCCGGTAGGTGGTTCCGGCGTGCACGGCACGTGGTTCTGGTACGTGTCAGAGGTGGTTGCGTATGCCCAACAGGTGATTCCGGACTGTCCGCCACGTGCTCCTGGCACGTCTGAGAGGTGGTTCCAACATGCCCGGCAGGTCATTTCGGAGAGTCGTCCAAGTGGTTCTGGCGTAGCCCGCAGGTGATTTTTGCGTGTCCGGCAGGTGGTTCCGCCGTGCTCGGCAGGTGGTTCAGGCATGGCCGTCACGTGGTTCCAGTCTGTCCAGGACGTGTTTCCAGCTTCTCCGGCAGGTGGTTCTGGTACGTCTGAGAGGTGGTTCCGCCATGGCTGGCAGGTGATCCCGGACTGTCCCCCATGTGGTTCTGGCATAGCCAGCAGTTGATATTGTCCTGTCCGGCAGGTGGTTCCAGCGAGTCGAACAGGTGGCTCCGGCGTTCTTGGCAGGTGGTTCCGGTCTGTCCGGTAGGTGTTTCCGGCGTGTCTGGCACGTGCTTCCGGCACGTCTGATAGGTGGTTCCGGCATGCGTGGCAGGTGATTCCGTAGTGTCCGCCAGGTGGTTCTGGCATACCCGGCAGGTGATTTTGGCGTGTCCGGCAGGTGTTTCTGGCGAGTCGAGCAGGTGGCTCCGGCATGCTCGGCAGGTGCTTCCGGCGCTCCGGCACGTGGTTCTGGTGTGTCTGAGAGCTGGTTCCGGCATGTCCGGCAGATGATTCCGGAGTGTCCGCCCAGTGGTTCTGGCATACCCAGCAGGTGATTTTGGCATGTCAGGGAGGTGGTACCGGTGAGTCGAGCAGGTGGTTCCGGCGTGCTCAGCAGGTGGTTCAGGCGGTTCTGGCAGTTGGTTTCCGTCTGTTCGGGGTGTGGTTCCAGCATCTCATGAACACGTGTCTGGCACGTCTGAGATGTGGTTCCGGCCGGCCCGACAGGTGTTTCCACAGTGTCTGCCAAGTGGTACTGGCGTAGTTGGCAGGTGATTTTGGCATGACCGGCAGGTGGTTCCAGCAAGCCCGGCAGGTGATTCCGAAGTGTTCCCCCACTGGTTGTGGTGTAGCCGGCAGGTGATTTTGGCGTGTCCGGAAGGTGGTTCCGCCGTGCTCGGCAGGTGGTTCAGGCATGGCCGTCACGTGGTTCCAGTCTGTCCAGGACGTGTTTCCAGCTTCTCCGGCAGGTGGTTCTGGTACGTCTGAGATGTGGTTCCGCCATGGCTGGCAGGTGATCCCGGACTGTCCCCCAGGTGGTTCTGGCATAGCCAGCAGTTGATATTGGCCTGTCCGGCAGGTGGTTCCAGCGAGTCGAACAGGTGGCTCCGGCGTTCTTGGCAGGTGGTTCCGGTCTGTCCGGTAGGTGTTTCCGGCGTGTCTGGCACGTACTTCCGGCACGTCTGATAGGTGGTTCCGGCATGCGCGGCAGGTGATTCCGTAGTGTCCGCCAGGTGGTTCTGGCATACCCGGCAGGTGATTTTGGCGTGTCCGGCAGGTGTTTCTGGCGAGTCGAGCAGGTGGCTCCATCATGCTCGGCAGGTGCTTCCGGCGCTCCGGCACGTGGTTCTGGTGTGTCTGAGAGCTGGTTCCGGCATGTCCGGCAGATGATTCCGGAGTGTCCGCCCAGTGGTTCTGGCATACCCAGCAGGTGATTTTGGCATGTCAGGGAGGTGGTACCGGTGAGTCGAGCAGGTGGTTCCGGCGTGCTCAGCAGGTGGTTCAGGCGGTTCTGGCAGTTGGTTTCCGTCTGTTCGGGGTGTGGTTCCAGCATCTCATGAACACGTGTCTGGCACGTCTGAGATGTGGTTCCGGCCGGCCCGACAGGTGTTTCCACAGTTTCTGCCAAGTGGTACTGGCGTAGTTGGCAGGTGATTTTGGCATGACCGGCAGGTGGTTCCAGCAAGCCCGGCAGGTGATTCCGAAGTGTTCCCCCACTGGTTGTGGTGTAGCCGGCAGGTGATTTTGGCGTGTCCGGCAGGTGGTTCCGCCGTGCTCGGCAGGTGGTTCAGGCATGGCCGTCACGTGGTTCCAGTCTGTCCAGGACGTGTTTCCAGCTTCTCCGGCAGGTGGTTCTGGTACGTCTGAGAGGTGGTTCCGCCATGGCTGGCAGTCGATTCCGGACCGTCCCCCAGGTGGTTCTGGCATAGCCAGCAGTTGATATTGGCCTGTCCGGCAGGTGGTTCCAGTGAGTCAAACAGGTGGCTCCGGCGTGCTCGGCAGGTGGTTCCGGTCTGTCCGGTAGGTGATTCCGGCGTGTCCGGCACGTGCTTCCGGCACGTCTGAGAGGTGGTTCCGGCATGCGCGACAGGTGATTTCGGAGTGTCCGCCAGGTGTTCGCCAACTGTTTCCGGCGTAGCCGGCAGGTGATTTTGCATGTCCAGCGGTCGTTCCGGCGGGTCGAGCCGGTGGTTCCGGCGTGTCCGGCAGGTGGTTCCGGTCTGTCCGGCAGGTGGTTCTGTGGTGTCCGGCACGAGGTTCAGTCTGAGAGGCTGTGCCGGCATGCCCCTCACGTGATTCCGGCTTGTCCCCGAAGTGGTGCTGGTGTAGCGGGCAGGTGATTTTGGCGTGTCCGGCAGGTGGTTCAGGCGAGTTGAGCAGGTGGTTGCGACGTGCTCGGCAGGTGCTTCCGGCGTCTCCGGCACGTGTTTCTGGCACATCTGACTGGTGGTTCCGGCATGCCCAAGAGTTGATTCCGGTCTGTCCGGTAGGTGGTTCCGGCGTGCACGGCACGTGGTTCTGGTACGTCTCAGAGGTGGTTGCGTATGCCCAACAGGTGATTCCGGACTGTCCGCCACGTGCTTCTGGCACGTCTGAGAGGTGGTTCCAACATGCCCGGCAGGTCATTTCGGACAGTCGTCCAAGTGGTTCTGCCGTAGCCCGGAGGTGATTTTGGCGTGTCCGGCAGGTGGTTCCGCCGTGCTCGGCAGGTGGTTCAGGCATGGCCGTCACGTGGTTCCAGTCTGTCCAGGACGTGTTTCTAGCTGCTCCGGCAGGTGGATCTGGTACGTCTGAGAGGTGGTTCCGCCATGGCTGGCAGCTGATCCCGGACTGTCCCCCAGGTGGTTCTGGCATAGCCAGCAGTTGATATTGGCCTGTCCGGCAGGTGGTTCCAGCGAGTCGAACAGGTGGCTCCGGCGTTCTTGGCAGGTGGTTCCGGTCTGTCCGGTAGGTGTTTCCGGCGTGTCTGGCACGTGCTTCCGGCACGTCTGAGAGGTGGTTCCGGCATGCGCAGCAGGTGATTCCGTAGTGTCCGCCAGTTGGTTCTGGCATACCCGGCAGGTGATTTTGGCGTGTCCGGCAGGTGTTTCTGGCGAGTCGAGCAGGTGGCTCCGGCATGCTCGGCAGGTCCTTCCGGCGTCTCCGGCACTTGGTTCTGGTGTGTCTGAGAGCTGGTTCCGGCATGTCCGGCAGATGATTCCGGAGTGTCCGCCAAGTGGTTCTGGCATACCCAGCAGGTGATTATGGCGTGTCAGGGAGGTGGTACCGGTGAGTCGAGCAGGTGGTTCCGGCGTGCTCAGCAGGTGGTTCAGGCGGTTCTGGCAGTTGGTTTCCGTCTGTTCGGGGTGTGGTTCCAGCATCTCATGAACACGTGTCTGGCACGTCTGAGATGTGGTTCCGGCCGGCCCGACAGGTGTTTCCACAGTGTCTGCCAAGTGGTACTGGCATAGTTGGCAGGTGATTTTGGCATGACCGGCAGGTGGTTCCAGCAAGCCCGGCAGGTGATTCCGAAGTGTTCCCCCACTGGTTGTGGTGTAGCCGGCAGGTGATTTTGGCGTGTCCGGCAGGTGGTTCCGCCGTGCTCGGCAGGTGGTTCAGGCATGGCCGTCACGTGGTTCCAGTCTGTCCAGGACGTGTTTCCAGCTTCTCCGGCAGGTGGTTCTGGTACGTCTGAGATGTGGTTCCGCCATGGCTGGCAGGTGATCCCGGACTGTCCCCCAGGTGGTTCTGGCATAGCCAGCAGTTGATATTGGCCTGTCCGGCAGGTGGTTCCAGCGAGTCGAACAGGTGGCTCCGGCGTTCTTGGCAGGTGGTTCCGGTCTGTCCGGTAGGTGTTTCCGGCGTGTCTGGCACGTGCTTCCGGCACGTCTGATAGGTGGTTCCGGCATGCGCGGCAGGTGATTCCGTAGTGTCCGCCAGGTGGTTCTGGCATACCCGGCAGGTGATTTTGGCGTGTCCGGCAGGTGTTTCTGGCGAGTCGAGCAGGTGGCTCCATCATGCTCGGCAGGTGCTTCCGGCGCTCCGGCACGTGGTTCTGGTGTGTCTGAGAGCTGGTTCCGGCATGTCCGGCAGATGATTCCGGAGTGTCCGCCCAGTGGTTCTGGCATACCCAGCAGGTGATTTTGGCATGTCAGGGAGGTGGTACCGGTGAGTCGAGCAGGTGGTTCCGGCGTGCTCAGCAGGTGGTTCAGGCGGTTCTGGCAGTTGGTTTCCGTCTGTTCGGGGTGTGGTTCCAGCATCTCATGAACACGTGTCTGGCACGTCTGAGATGTGGTTCCGGCCGGCCCGACAGGTGTTTCCACAGTGTCTGCCAAGTGGTACTGGCGTAGTTGGCAGGTGATTTTGGCATGACCGGCAGGTGGTTCCAGCAAGCCCGGCAGGTGATTCCGAAGTGTTCCCCCACTGGTTGTGGTGTAGCCGGCAGGTGATTTTGGCGTGTCCGGAAGGTGGTTCCGCCGTGCTCGGCACGTGGTTCAGGCATGGCCGTCACGTGGTTCCAGTCTGTCCAGGACGTGTTTCCAGCTTCTCCGGCAGGTGGTTCTGGTACGTCTGAGAGGTGGTTCCGCCATGGCTGGCAGTCGATTCCGGACCGTCCCCCAGGTGGTTCTGGCATAGCCAGCAGTTGATATTGGCCTGTCCGGCAGGTGGTTCCAGCGAGTCGAACAGGTGGCTCCGGCGTGCTCGGCAGGTGGTTCCGGTCTGTCCGGTAGGTGATTCCGGCGTGTCCGGCACGTGCTTCCGGCACGTCTGAGAGGTGGTTCCGGCATGCGCGACAGGTGATTTCGGAGTGTCCGCCAGGTGTTCGCCAACTGTTTCCGGCGTAGCCGGCAGGTGATTTTGCATGTCCAGCGGTCGTTCCGGCGGGTCGAGCCGGTGGTTCCGGCGTGTCCGGCAGGTGGTTCCGGTCTGTCCGGCAGGTGGTTCTGTGGTGTCCGGCACGAGGTTCAGTCTGAGAGGCTGTGCCGGCATGCCCCTCACGTGATTCCGGCTTGTCCCCGAAGTGGTGCTGGTGTAGCGGGCAGGTGATTTTGGCGTGTCCGGCAGGTGGTTCAGGCGAGTTGAGCAGGTGGTTGCGACGTGCTCGGCAGGTGCTTCCGGCGTCTCCGGCACGTGTTTCTGGCACATCTGACTGGTGGTTCCGGCATGCCCAAGAGTTGATTCCGGTCTGTCCGGTAGGTGGTTCCGGCGTGCACGGCACGTGGTTCTGGTACGTCTCAGAGGTGGTTGCGTATGCCCAACAGGTGATTCCGGACTGTCCGCCACATGCTTCTGGCACGTCTGAGAGGTGGTTCCAACATGCCCGGCAGGTCATTTCGGACAGTCGTCCAAGTGGTTCTGCCGTAGCCCGGAGGTGATTTTGGCGTGTCCGGCAGGTGGTTCCGCCGTGCTCGGCAGGTGGTTCAGGCATGGCCGTCACGTGGTTCCAGTCTGTCCAGGACGTGTTTCTAGCTGCTCCGGCAGGTGGATCTGGTACGTCTGAGAGGTGGTTCCGCCATGGCTGGCAGCTGATCCCGGACTGTCCCCCAGGTGGTTCTGGCATAGCCAGCAGTTGATATTGGCCTGTCCGGCAGGTGGTTCCAGCGAGTCGAACAGGTGGCTCCGGCGTTCTTGGCAGGTGGTTCCGGTCTGTCCGGTAGGTGTTTCCGGCGTGTCTGGCACGTGCTTCCGGCACGTCTGAGAGGTGGTTCCGGCATGCGCAGCAGGTGATTCCGTAGTGTCCGCCAGTTGGTTCTGGCATACCCGGCAGGTGATTTTGGCGTGTCCGGCAGGTGTTTCTGGCGAGTCGAGCAGGTGGCTCCGGCATGCTCGGCAGGTCCTTCCGGCGTCTCCGGCACTTGGTTCTGGTGTGTCTGAGAGCTGGTTCCGGCATGTCCGGCAGATGATTCCGGAGTGTCCGCCAAGTGGTTCTGGCATACCCAGCAGGTGATTATGGCGTGTCAGGGAGGTGGTACTGGTGAGTCGAGCAGGTGGTTCCGGCGTGCTCAGCAGGTGGTTCAGGCGGTTCTGGCAGGTGGTTTCCGACTGTTCGGTGTGTGGTTCCAGCATCTCATGAACACGTTTCTGGCACGTCTGAGATGTGGTTCCAGCCGGCCCGACAGGTGTTTCCGCAGTGTCCGCCAAGCGGTTCTGGCGTAGTTGGCAGGTGATTTTGGCATGACTGGCAGGTGGTTCCAGCAAGCCTGGCAGGTGATTCCAAAGTGTTCACCAACTGGTTGTGGCGTAGCCGGCAGGTGATTTTTGCGTGATCGGCAGGTGGTTCTGGCGAGTCGAGCAGGTGGTTCCGGCGTGCTCGGCTGGTGCTTCTGGGGTCATTGGCACGGGGTTATGGCATGTCTGAGAGGTGGTTCCTGCATGCCCAGCAAGTGATTCCGGAGTGTTCGCCAAGTGGTTCTGGCATAGTCGGCAGGTGATTTTGGCATGTCCGTAAGGTGGTTCAGGCGAGTTGAGCAGGTGGTTCCAACGTGCTTGGCAGGTGCTTCCGGCGTCTCCGGCACGTGTTTCTGGCACATCTGACAGGTGGTTCCGGCATGCCCGAAAGGTGATTCCGGTCTGTCCGGTAGGTGGTTCCAGCCTGCACGGCATGTGGTTCTGGTACGTCTCAGAGGTGGTTGCGCATGCCCAACAGGTGATTCCGGACTGTCCGCCACATGGTTCTGGCACGTCTGAGAGGTGGTTCCGGCATGCCCGGCAGGTCATCCCAGAGAGTCCTCCAAGTGGTTCTGGCATAACACGCAGGTGATTTTGGCGTGTCTGGCAGGTTGTTCCGTTGTGCTTGGCAGGTGGTTCAGGCTTGGCCGGCAGGTGGTTCCCTACTGTCCAGGACGTGTTTCCTGCTTCTCCGGCAGGTGGTTCTTTTACGTCTGAGAGGTGGTTCCGCCATGGCTGGCAGGCGATTCCGGACCGTCCCCCAGGTGGTTCTGGCATAGCCAGCAGTTGATATTGGCCTGTCCGGCAGGTGGTTCCAGCGAGTCGAACAGGTGGCTCCGGCGTGCTCGGCAGGTGGTTCCGGTCTGTCCGGTAGGTGATTCCGGCGTGTCCGGCACGTGCTTCTGGCACGTCTGAGAGGTGGTTCCGGCATGCGCGACAGGTGATTTTGGCGTGTCAGGCAGGTGTTTCAGGCGGGTCGAGCAGGTGGCTCCGGCATGCTCGGCAGGTGCTTCCGGCGTCTCCGTCACGTGGTGATGGTGTGTCTGAGAGCTGGTTCCGGCATGTCCGGCAGATGATTCCGGAGTGTCCGCCAAGTGGTTCTGGCATACCTGGCTGGTGATTTGGGAATGACCGGCAGGTGGTTCCAGCAAGCCCGGCAGGTGATACCGAAGTGTTCCCCAACTGGTTGTGGCGTAGCCGGCAGGTGATTTTTGCGTGTCCGGCAGGTGGTGCCGGCGAGTCGAGCAGGTGGTTCCGGCGTGCTCGGCAGGTGCTTCCGGTGTCATTGGCACGTGGTTCTGGCATATCTGAGAGGTGGTTCCGGCATGCCCGGCAGGTGATTCCGGAGTGTTCGCCAAGTGTTTCCGGCGTAGCCGGCAGGTGATTTTGCATGTCCAGCAGTCGTTCCGGCGGGTCGAGCCGGTGGTTCCGGCGTGTCCGGCAGGTGGTTCCGGTCTGTCCGGCAGGTGGTTCTGTGATGTCCGGCACGAGGTTCAGTCTGAGAGGCTGTGCTGGCATGCCCCTCACGTGATTCCGGCTTGTCCCCGAAGTGGTGCTGGTGTAGCGGGCAGGTGATTTTGGCGTGTCCGGCAGGTGGTTCAGGCGAGTTGAGCAGGTGGTTGCGACGTGCTCGGCAGGTGCTTCCGGCGTCTCCGGCACGTGTTTCTGGCACATCTGACAGGTGGTTCCGGCATGCCCGAAAGGTGATTCCGGTCTGTCCGGTAGGTGGTTCCAGCCTGCACGGCATGTGGTTCTGGTACGTCTCAGAGGTGGTTGCGCATGCCCAACAGGTGATTCCGGACTGTCCGCCACATGGTTCTGGCACGTCTGAGAGGTGGTTCCGGCATGCCCGGCAGGTCATCCCAGAGAGTCCTCCAAGTGGTTCTGGCATAACACGCAGGTGATTTTGGCGTGTCTGGCAGGTTGTTCCGTTGTGCTTGGCAGGTGGTTCAGGCTTGGCCGGCAGGTGGTTCCAGACTGTCCAGGACGTGTTTCCAGCTTCTCCGGCAGGTGGTTCTGGTACGTCTGAGAGGTGGTTCCACCATGGCTGGCAGGTGATTCCGGACCGTCCCCCAGGTGGTTCTGGCATATCGAGCAGTTGATATTGGCCTGTCCGGCAGGTGTTTCTGGCGAGTCGAGCAGGTGGCTCCGGCATGCTCGGCAGGTGCTTCCGGCGTCTCCGGCACTTGGTTCTGGTGTGTCTGAGAGCTGGTTCCGGCATGTCCGGCAGATGATTCCGGAGTGTCCGCCAAGTGGTTCTGGCATACCCAGCAGGTGATTTTGGCGTGTCAGGGAGGTGGTACCGGTGAGTCGAGCAGGTGGCTCCGGCGTGCTCCGCAGGTTGTTCAGACGGGTCTGGCAGGTGTTTTCCGTCTGGTCGGGGTGTGGTTCCAACATCTCATGCACATGGTTCTGGCACGTCTGAGAGGTGGTTCCGGCATGCGCGGCAGGTGATTCCGTAGTGTCCGCCAGGTGGTTCTGGCATACCCGGCAGGTGATTTTGGCGTGTCCGGCAGGTGTTTCTGGCGAGTCGAGCAGGTGTCTCCGGCATCCTCGGCAGGTGCTTCCGGCGTCTCCGGCACTTGGTTCTGGTGTGTCTGAGAGCTGGTTCCGGCATGTCCGGCAGATGATTCCGGAGTGTCCGCCAAGTGGTTCTGGCATACCCAGCAGGTGATTTTGGCGTGTCAGGGAGGTGGTACCGGTGAGTCGAGCAGGTGGTTCCGGCGTGCTCAGCAGGTGGTTCAGGCGCTTCTGGCAGGTGGTATCCGTCTTTTCGGGGTGTGGTTCCAGCATCTCATGAACACGTTTCTGGCACGTCTGAGATGTGGTTCCAGCCGGCCCGACAGGTGTTTCCGCAGTGTCCGCCAAGCGGTTCTGGCGTAGTTGTCAGGTGATTTTTGTATGACCGGCAGGTGGTTCCAGCAAGCCTGGCAGGTGATTCCAAAGTGTTCACCAACTGGTTGTGGCGTAGCCGGCAGGTGATTTTTGCGTGATCGGCAGGTGGTTCTGGCGAGTCGAGCAGGTGGTTCCGGCGTGCTCGGCTGGTGCTTCCGGGGTCATTGGCACGGGGTTCTGGCATGTCTGAGAGGTGGTTCCTGCATGCCCGGCAAGTGATTCCGGAGTGTTCGCCAAGTGGTTCTGGCATAGTCGGCAGGTGATTTTGGCATGTCCGGCAGGTGGTTCAGGCGAGTTGAGCAGGTGGTTCCAACGTGCTTGGCAGGTGCTTCCGGTGTCTCCGGCACGTGTTTCTGGCACATCTGACAGGTGGTTCCGGCATGCCCGAAAGGTGATTCCGGTCTGTCCGGTAGGTGGTTCCAGCCTGCACGGCATGTGGTTCTGGTACGTCTCAGAGGTGGCTGCGCATGCCCAACAGGTGATTCCGGACTGTCCGCCACATGGTTCTGGCACGTCTGAGAGGTGGTTCCGGCATGCCCGGCAGGTCATCCCAGAGAGTCCTCCAAGTGGTTCTGGCATAACACGCAGGTGATTTTGGCGTGTCTGGCAGGTTGTTCCGTTGTGCTTGGCAGGTGGTTCAGGCTTGGCCGGCAGGTGGTTCCAGACTGTCCAGGACGTGTTTCCAGCTTCTCTGGCAGGTGGTTCTGGTACGTCTGAGAGGTGGTTCCGCCATGGCTGGCAGGCGATTCCGGACCGTCCCCCAGGTGGTTCTGGCATAGCCAGCAGTTGATATTGGCCTGTCCGGCAGGTGGTTCCAGCGAGTCGAACAGGTGGCTCCGGCGTGCTCGGCAGGTGGTTCCGGTCTGTCCGGTAGGTGATTCCAGCGTGTCCGGCACGTGCTTCCGGCACGTCTGAGAGGTGGTTCCGGCATGCGCGACAGGTGATTTCGGAGTGTCCGCCAGGTGGTTCTGGCGTACCGCGCAGGTGATTTTGGCGTGTCCGGCAGGTGTTTCTGGCGAGTCGAGCAGGTGGCTCCGGCATGCTCGGCAGGTGCTTCCGGCGTCTCCGGCACGTGGTTCTGGTGTGTCTGAGAGCTGGTTCCGGCATGTCCGGCAGATGATTCCGGAGTGTCCGCCAAGTGGTTCTGGCATACCCGGCTGGTGATTTGGGCATGTCAGGTAGGTGGTTCCGGCGAGTTGAGCAGGTGGCTCTGGCGTGCTCGGCAGGTTGTTCAGACGGGTCTGGCAGGTGTTTTCCGTCTGTTCGGGGTGTGGTTCCAGCATCTCATGCACATGGTTCTGGCACGTCTGAGATGTGGTTCTGGCCGGCCCGACAGGTGTTTCCACAGTGTCCGCCAAGTGGTACTGGCGTAGTTGGCAGGTGATTTTGGCATGACCGACAGGACGTTCCAGCAAGCCCGGCAGGTGATTCCGAAGTGTTCCCCAACTGGTTGTGGCGTAGCCGGCAGGTGATTTTTGCGTGTCCGGCAGGTGGTTCTGGCGAGTCGAGCAGGTGGTTCCGGCGTGCTCGCCAGGTGCTTCCGGGGTCATTGGCACGTGGTTCTGGCATATCTGAGAGGTGGTTCCGGCATGCCCGGCAGGTGATTCCGGAGTGTTCGCCAAGTGTTTCCGGCGTAGCTGGCAGGTGATTTTGCATGTCCAGCGGTCGTTCCGGCGGGTCGAGCCGGTGGTTCCGGCGTGTCCGGCAGGTGGTTCCGGTCTGTCCGGCAGGTGGTTCTGTGGTGTCCGGCACGAGGTTCAGTCTGAGAGGATGTGCCGGCATGCCCCTCACGTGATTCCGGCTTGTCCCCGAAGTGGTGCTGGTGTAGCGGGCAGGTGATTTTGGCGTGTCCGGCAGGTGGTTCAGGCGAGTTGAGCAGGTGGTTGCGACGTGCTCGGCAGGTGCTTCCGCCGTCTCCGGCACGTGTTTCTGGCACGTCTGACTGGTGGTTCCGGCATGCCCAAATGTGGATTCCGGTCTGTCCGGTAGGTGGTTCCGGCGTGCACGGCACGTGGTTCTGGTACCTGTCAGAGGTGGTTGCGTATGCCCAACAGGTGATTCCGGACTGTCCGCCACGTGCTTCTGGCACGTCTGTGAGGTGGTTCCAACATGCCCGGCAGGTCATTTCGGACAGTCGTCCAAGTGGTTCTGGCGTAGCCCGCAGGTGATTTTGGCGTGTCCGGCAGGTGGTTCCACCGTGCTCGGCACGTGGTTCAGGCATGGCCGTCACGTGGTTCCAGTCTGTCCAGGACGTGTTTCCAGCTTCTCCGGCAGGTGGTTCTGGTACGTCTGAGAGGTGGTTCCGCCATGGCTGGCAGGTGATCCCGGACTGTCCCCCAGGTGGTTCTGGCATAGCCAGCAGTTGATATTGGCCTGTCCGGCAGGTGGTTCCAGCGAGTCGAACAGGTGGCTCCGGCGTTCTTGGCAGGTGGTTCCGGACTGTCCGGTAGGTGTTTCCGGCGTGTCCGGCACGTGCTTCCGGCACGTCTGAGATGTGGTTCTGGAATGCGCGGCAGGTGATTCCGTAGTGTCCGCCAGGTGGTTCTGGCATATCCGGCAGGTGATTTTGGCGTGTCCGGCAGATGTTTCTGGCGAGTCGAGCAGGTGGCTCCGGCATGCTCGGCAGGTGCTTCCGGCGTCTCCGGCACTTGGTTCTGGTGTGTCTGAGAGCTGGTTCCGGCATGTCCGGCAGATGATCCCGGAGTGTCCGCCAAGTGGTTCTGGCATACCCAGCAGGTGATTTTGGCGTGTCAGGGAGGTGGTACCGGTGAGTCGAGCAGGTGGTTCCGGCGTGCTCAGCAGGTGGTTCAGGCGCTTCTGGCAGGTGGTATCCGTCTGTTCGGGGTGTGGTTCCAGCATCTCATGAACACGTTTCTGGCACGTCTGAGATGTGGTTCCAGCCGGCCCGACAGGTGTTTCCGCAGTGTCCGCCAAGCGGTTCTGGCGTAGTTGGCAGGTGATTTTGGCATGACTGGCAGGTGGTTCCAGCAAGCCTGGCAGGTGATTCCAAAGTGTTCACCAACTGGTTGTGGCGTAGCCGGCAGGTGATTTTTGCGTGATCGGCAGGTGGTTCTGGCGAGTCGAGCAGGTAGTTCCAGCGTGCTCGGCTGGTGCTTCCAGGGTCATTGGCACGGGGTTCCGGCATGTCTGAGAGGTGGTTCCTGCATGCCCGGCAAGTGATTCCGGAGTGTTCGCCAAGTGGTTCTGGCATAGTCGGCAGGTGATTTTGGCATGTCCGGCAGGTGGTTCAGGCGAGTTGAGCAGGTGGTTCCAACGTGGTTGGCAGGTGCTTCCGGCGTCTCCGGCACGTGTTTCTGGCACATCTGACTGGTGGTTCCGGCATGCCCAAAAGTTGATTCCGGTCTGTCCGGTAGGTGGTTCCGGCGTGCACGGCACGTGGTTCTGGTACGTGTCAGAGGTGGTTGCGTATGCCCAACAGGTGATTCCGGACTGTCCGCCACGTGCTTCTGGCACGTCTGAGAGGTGGTTCCAACATGCCCGGCAGGTCATTTCGGACAGTCGTCCAAGTGGTTCTGGCGTAGCCCGCAGGTGATTTTGGCGTGTCCGGCAGGTGGTTCCGCCGTGCTCGGCAGGTGGTTCAGGCATGGCCGTCACGTGGTTCCAGACTGTCCAGGACGTGTTTCCAGCTTGTCCGGCAGGTGGTTCTGGTACGTCTGAGAGGTGGTTCCGCCATGGCTGGCAGGTGATCCCGGACTGTCCCCCAGGTGGTTCTGGCATAGCCAGCAGTTGATATTGGCCTGTCCGGCAGGTGGTTCCAGCGAGTCGAACAGGAGGCTCCGGCGTTGTTGGCAGGTGGTTCCGGTCTGTCCGGTAGGTGTTTCCGGCGTGTCCGGCACGTGCTTCTGGCACGTCTGAGAAGTGGTTCCGGCATGCGCGGCGGGTGATTCCGGCGTCTCCGGCACTTGGTTATGGTGTGTTTGAGAGCTGGTTCCAGCATGTCCGGCAGATGATTCCGGAGTGTCCGCCAAGTTGTTCTGGCATACCCAGCAGGTGATTTTGGCGTGTCAGGGAGGTCGTACCGGTGAGTCGAGCAGGTGGTTCCGGCGTGCTCGGCAGGTGCTTCCGGCACGTCTGAGAGGTGGCTCCGGCATGCTCGGCAGGTGGTTCCGGTTTGTCCGGTAGGTGATTCCGGTGTGTCTGGCACGTGCTTCCGGCACGTCTGAGAGGTGGTTCCGGCATGCGCGACAGGTGATTTCGGAGTGTCCGCCAGGTGGTTCTGGCGTACCCGGCAGGTGATATTGGCGTGTCCGGCAGGTGTTTCTGGCGAGTCGAGCTGGTGGCTCCGGCATGCTCGGCAGGTGCTTCCGGCGTCTCCGGCACGTGGTTCTGGTTTGTCTGAGAGCTGGTTCCGGAATGTCCGGCAGATGATTCCGGAGTGTCCGCCAAGTGGTTCTGGCTTACCCGGCTGGTGATTTGGGCATGTCAGGTAGGTGGTTCCGGCGAGTCGAGCAGGTGGCTCCGGCGTGCTCGGCAGGTTGTTCAGACGGGTCTGGCAGGTGTTTTCCGTCTGTTCGGGGTGTGGTTCCAGCATCTCATGCACATGGTTCTGGCACGTCTGAGATGTGGTTCCGGCCGGCCCGACAGGTGTTTCCACAGTGTCCGCCAAGTGGTACTGGCGTAGTTGGCAGGTGATTTTGGCATGACCGACAAGACGTTCCAGCAAGCCCGGCAGGTGATTCCGAAGTCTTCCCCAACTGGTTGTGGCGTAGCCGGCAGGTGATTTTTGCGTGTCCGGCAGGTGGTTCTGGCGAGTCGAGCAGGTGGTTCCGGCGTGCTCGGCAGGTGCTTCCGGGGTCATTGGCACGTGGTTCTGGCATATCTGAGAGGTGGTTCCGGCATGCCCGGCAGGTGATTCCGGAGTGTTCGCCAAGTGTTTCCGGCGTAGCCGGCAGGTGATTTTGCATATCCAGCGGTCGTTCCGGCTGGTCGAGCCGGTGGTTCCGGCGTGTCCGGCAGGTGGTTCCGGTCTGTCCGGCAGGTGGTTCTGTGGTGTCCCGCACGAGGTTCAGTCTGAGAGGCTGTGCCGGCATGCCCCTCACGTGATTCCAGCTTGTCCCCGAAGTGGTGCTGGTGTAGCGGGCAGGTGATTTTGGCGTGTCCGGCAGGTGGTTCAGGCGAGTTGAGCAGGTGGCTGCGACGTGCTCGGCAGGTGCTTCCGGCGTCTCCGGCACGTGTTTCTGGCACATCTGACTGGTGGTTCCAGCATGCCCAAGAGTTGATTCCGGTCTGTCCGGTAGGTGGTTCCGGCGTGCACGGCATGTGGTTCTGGTACGTGTCAGAGGTGGTTGCGTATGCCCAACAGGTGATTCCGGACTGTCCGCCACGTGCTTCTGGCACGTCTGAGAGGTGGTTCTAACATGCCCGGCAGGTCATTTCGGAGAGTCGTCCAAGTGGTTCTGGCGTAGCCCGCAGGTGATTTTGGCGTGTCCGGCAGGTGGTTCCGCCGTGCTCGGCATGTAGTTCAGGCATGGCCGTCACGTGGTTCCAGTCTGTCCAGGACGTGTTTCCAGCATCTCCGGCAGGTGGTTCTGGTCCGTCTGAGAGGTGGTTCCGCCATGGCTGGCAGGTGATCCCGGACTGTCCCCCAGGTGGTTCTGGCATAGCCAGCAGTTGATATTGGCCTGTCCGGCAGGTGGTTCCAGCGAGTCGAACAGGTGGCTCCGGCGTTCTTGGCAGGTGGTTCCGGTCTGTCCGGTAGGTGTTTCCGGCGTGTCTGGCACGTGCTTCCGGCACGTCTGAGAGGTGGTTCCGGCATGCGCGACAGGTGATTTCGGAGTGTCCGCCAGGTGGTTCTGGCGTACCCGGCAGGTGATATTGGCGTGTCCGGCAGGTGTTTCTGGCGAGTCGAGCAGGTGGCTCCGGCATGCTCGGCAGGTGCTTCCGGCGTCTCCGGCACGTGGTTCTGGTTTGTCTGAGAGCTGGTTCCGGCATGTCCGGCAGATGATTCCGGAGTGTCCGCCAAGTGGTTCTGGCATACCCGGCTGGTGATTTGGGCATGTCAGGTAGGTGGTTCCGGCGAGTCGAGCAGGTGGCTCCGGCGTGCTCGGCAGGTTGTTCAGACGGGTCTGGCAGGTGTTTTCCGTCTGTTCGGGGTGTGGTTCCAGCATCTCATGCACATGGTTCTGGCACGTCTGAGATGTGGTTCCGGCCGGCCCGACAGGTGTTTCCACAGTGTCCGCCAAGTGGTACTGGCGTAGTTGGCAGGTGATTTTGGCATGACCGACAAGACGTTCCAGCAAGCCCGGCAGGTGATTCCGAAGTCTTCCCCAACTGGTTGTGGCGTAGCCGGCAGGTGATTTTTGCGTGTCCGGCAGGTGGTTCTGGCGAGTCGAGCAGGTGGTTCCGGCGTGCTCGGCAGGTGCTTCCGGGGTCATTGGCACGTGGTTCTGGCATATCTGAGAGGTGGTTCCGGCATGCCCGGCAGGTGATTCCGGAGTGTTCGCCACGTGCTTCTGGCACGTCTGAGAGGTGGTTCTAACATGCCCGGCAGGTCATTTCGGAGAGTCGTCCAAGTGGTTCTGGCGTAGCCCGCAGGTGATTTTGGCGTGTCCGGCAGGTGGTTCCGCCGTGCTCGGCATGTAGTTCAGGCATGGCCGTCACGTGGTTCCAGTCTGTCCAGGACGTGTTTCCAGCATCTCCGGCAGGTGGTTCTGGTCCGTCTGAGAGGTGGTTCCGCCATGGCTGGCAGGTGATCCCGGACTGTCCCCCAGGTGGTTCTGGCATAGCCAGCAGTTGATATTGGCCTGTCCGGCAGGTGGTTCCAGCGAGTCGAACAGGTGGCTCCGGCGTTCTTGGCAGGTGGTTCCGGTCTGTCCGGTAGGTGTTTCCGGCGTGTCTGGCACGTGCTTCCGGCACGTCTGAGAGGTGGTTCCGGCATGCGCGGCAGGTGATTCCGTAGTGTCCGCCAGATGGTTCTGGCATACCCGGCAGGTGATTTTGGCGTGTCCGGCAGGTGTTTCTGGCGAGTCGAGCAGGTGGCTCCGGCATGCTCGGCAGGTGCTTCCGGCGTCTCCGGCACTTGGTTCTGGTGTGTCTGAGAGCTGGTTCCGGCATGTCCGGCAGATGATTCCGGAGTGTCCGCCAAGTGGTTCTGGCATACCCAGCAGGTGATTTTGGCGTGTCAGGGAGGTGGTACCGGTGAGTCGAGCAGGTGGCTCCGGCGTGCTCCGCAGGTTGTTCAGACGGGTCTGGCAGGTGTTTTCCGTCTGGTCGGGGTGTGGTTCCAACATCTCATGCACATGGTTCTGGCACGTCTGAGAGGTGGTTCCGGCATGCGCGGCAGGTGATTCCGTAGTGTCCGCCAGGTGGTTCTGGCATACCCGGCAGGTGATTTTGGCGTGTCCGGCAGGTGTTTCTGGCGAGTCGAGCAGGTGTCTCCGGCATCCTCGGCAGGTGCTTCCGGCGTCTCCGGCACTTGGTTCTGGTGTGTCTGAGAGCTGGTTCCGGCATGTCCGGCAGATGATTCCGGAGTGTCCGCCAAGTGGTTCTGGCATACCCAGCAGGTGATTTTGGCGTGTCAGGGAGGTGGTACCGGTGAGTCGAGCAGGTGGTTCCGGCGTGCTCAGCAGGTGGTTCAGGCGCTTCTGGCAGGTGGTATCCGTCTTTTCGGGGTGTGGTTCCAGCATCTCATGAACACGTTTCTGGCACGTCTGAGATGTGGTTCCAGCCGGCCCGACAGGTGTTTCCGCAGTGTCCGCCAAGCGGTTCTGGCGTAGTTGTCAGGTGATTTTTGTATGACCGGCAGGTGGTTCCAGCAAGCCTGGCAGGTGATTCCAAAGTGTTCACCAACTGGTTGTGGCGTAGCCGGCAGGTGATTTTTGCGTGATCGGCAGGTGGTTCTGGCGAGTCGAGCAGGTGGTTCCGGCGTGCTCGGCTGGTGCTTCCGGGGTCATTGGCACGGGGTTCTGGCATGTCTGAGAGGTGGTTCCTGCATGCCCGGCAAGTGATTCCGGAGTGTTCGCCAAGTGGTTCTGGCATAGTCGGCAGGTGATTTTGGCATGTCCGGCAGGTGGTTCAGGCGAGTTGAGCAGGTGGTTCCAACGTGCTTGGCAGGTGCTTCCGGCGTCTCCGGCACGTGTTTCTGGCACATCTGACAGGTGGTTCCGGCATGCCCGAAAGGTGATTCCGGTCTGTCCGGTAGGTGGTTCCAGCCTGCACGGCATGTGGTTCTGGTACGTCTCAGAGGTGGCTGCGCATGCCCAACAGGTGATTCCGGACTGTCCGCCACATGGTTCTGGCACGTCTGAGAGGTGGTTCCGGCATGCCCGGCAGGTCATCCCAGAGAGTCCTCCAAGTGGTTCTGGCATAACACGCAGGTGATTTTGGCGTGTCTGGCAGGTTGTTCCGTTGTGCTTGGCAGGTGGTTCAGGCTTGGCCGGCAGGTGGTTCCAGACTGTCCAGGACGTGTTTCCAGCTTCTCCGGCAGGTGGTTCTGGTACGTCTGAGAGGTGGTTCCGCCATGGCTGGCAGGCGATTCCGGACCGTCCCCCAGGTGGTTCTGGCATAGCCAGCAGTTGATACTGGCCTGTCCGGCAGTTGGTTCCAGCGAGTCGAACAGGTGGCTCCGGCGTGCTCGGCAGGTGGTTCCGGTCTGTCCGGTAGGTGATTCCGGCGTGTCCGGCACGTGCTTCCGGCACGTCTGAGAGGTGGTTCCGGCATGCGCGACAGGTGATTTCGGAGTGTCCGCCAGGTGGTTCTGGCGTACCCCGCAGGTGATTTTGGCGTGTCCGGCAGGTGTTTCTGGCGAGTCGAGCAGGTGGCTCCGGCATGCTCGGCAGGTGCTTCCGGCGTCTCCGGCACGTGGTTCTGGTGTGTCTGAGAGCTGGTTCCGGCATGTCCGGCAGATGATTCCGGAGTGTCCGCCAAGTGGTTCTGGCATACCCGGCTGGTGATTTGGGCATGTCAGGTAGGTGGTTCCGGCGAGTTGAGCAGGTGGCTCCGGCGTGCTCGGCAGGTTGTTCAGACGGGTCTTGCAGGTGTTTTCCGTCTGTTCGGGGTGTGGTTCCAGCATCTCATGCACATGGTTCTGGCACGTCTGAGATGTGGTTCTGGCCGGCCCGACAGGTGTTTCCACAGTTTCCGCCAAGTGGTACTGGCGTAGTTGGCAGGTGATTTTGGCATGACCGACAGGACGTTCCAGCAAGCCCGGCAGGTGATTCCGAAGTGTTCCCCAACTGGTTGTGGCGTAGCCGGCAGGTGATTTTTGCGTGTCCGGCAGGTGGTTCTGGCGAGTCGAGCAGGTGGTTCCGGCGTGCTCGGCAGGTGCTTCCGGGGTCATTGGCACGTGGTTCTGGCATATCTGAGAGGTGGTTCCGGCATGCCCGGCAGGTGATTCCGGAGTGTTCGCCAAGTGTTTCCGGCGTAGCTGGCAGGTGATTTTGCATGTCCAGCGGTCGTTCCGGCGGGTCGAGCCGGGGGTTCCGGCGTGTCCGGCAGGTGGTTCCGGTCTGTCCGGCAGGTGGTTCTGTGGTGTGCCGCACGAGGTTCAGTCTGAGAGGCTGTGCCGGCATGCCCCTCACGTGATTCCGGCTTGTCCCCGAAGTGGTGCTGGTGTAGCGGGCAGGTGATTTCGGCATGTCCGGCAGGTGGTTCAGGCGAGTTGAGCAGGTGGTTGCGACGTGCTCGGCAGGTGCTTCCGGCGTCTCCGGCACGTGTTTCTGGCACGTCTGACTGGTGGTTCCGGCATGCCCAAAAGTGGATTCCGGTCTGTCCGGTAGGTGGTTCCGGCGTGCACGGCACGTGGTTCTGGTACCTGTCAGAGGTGGTTGCGTATGCCCAACAGGTGATTCCGGACTGTCCGCCAGGTGCTTCTGGCACGTCTGAGAGGTGGTTCCAACATGCCCGGCAGGTCATTTCGGAGAGTCGTCCAAGTGGTTCTGGCGTAGCCCGCAGGTGATTTTGGCGTGTCCGGCAGGTGGTTCCGCCGTGCTCGGCACGTGGTTCAGGCATGGCCGTCACGTGGTTCCAGTCTGTCCAGGACGTGTTTCCAGCTTCTCCGGCAGGTGGTTCTGGTACGTCTGAGAGGTGGTTACGCCATGGCTGGCAGGTGATCCCGGACTGTCCCCCAGGTGGTTCTGGCATAGCCAGCAGTTGATATTGGCCTGTCCGGCAGGTGGTTCCAGCGAGTCGAACAGGTGGCTCCGGCGTTCTTGGCAGGTGGTTCCGGTCTGTCCGGTAGGTGTTTCCGGCGTGTCTGGCACGTGCTTCCGGCACGTCTGAGAGGTGGTTCCGGCATGCGCGGCAGGTGATTCCGTAGTGTCCGCCAGGTGGTTCTGGCATACCCGGCTGGTGATTTGGGCATGTCAGGTAGGTGGTTCCGGCGAGTCGAGCAGGTGGCTCCGGCGTGCTCGGCAGGTTGTTCAGACGGGTCTGGCAGGTGTTTTCCGTCTGTTCGGGGTGTGGTTCCAGCATCTCATGCACATGGTTCTGGCACGTGTGAGATGTGGTTCCGGCCGGCCCGACAGGTGTTTCCACAGTGTCCGCCAAGTGGTACTGGCGTAGTTGGCAGGTGATTTTGGCATGACCGACAAGACGTTCCAGCAAGCCCGGCAGGTGATTCCGAAGTCTTCCCCAACTGGTTGTGGCGTAGCCGGCAGGTGATTTTTGCGTGTCCGGCAGGTGGTTCTGGCGAGTCGAGCAGGTGGTTCCGGCGTGCTCGGCAGGTGCTTCCGGGGTCATTGGCACGTGGTTCTGGCATATCTGAGAGGTGGTTCCGGCATGCCCGGCAGGTGATTCCGGAGTGTTCGCCAAGTGTTTCCGGCGTAGCCGGCAGGTGATTTTGCATATCCAGCGGTCGTTCCGGCGGGTCGAGCCGGTGGTTCCGGCGTGTCCGGCAGGTGGTTCCGGTCTGTCCGGCAGGTGGTTCTGTGGTGTCCCGCACGAGGTTCAGTCTGAGAGGCTGTGCCGGCATGCCCCTCACGTGATTCCGGCTTGTCCCCGAAGTGGTGCTGGTGTAGCGGGCAGGTGATTTTGGCGTGTCCGGCAGGTGGTTCAGGCGAGTTGAGCAGGTGGCTGCGACGTGCTCGGCAGGTGCTTCCGGCGTCTCCGGCACGTGTTTCTGGCACATCTGACTGGTGGTTCCGGCATGCCCAAGAGTTGATTCCGGTCTGTCCGGTAGGTGGTTCCGGCGTGCACGGCATGTGGTTCTGGTACGTGTCAGAGGTGGTTGCGTATGCCCAACAGGTGATTCCGGACTGTCCGCCACGTGCTTCTGGCACGTCTGAGAGGTGGTTCTAACATGCCCGGCAGGTCATTTCGGAGAGTCGTCCAAGTGGTTCTGGCGTAGCCCGCAGGTGATTTTGGCGTGTCCGGCAGGTGGTTCCGCCGTGCTCGGCATGTAGTTCAGGCATGGCCGTCACGTGGTTCCAGTCTGTCCAGGACGTGTTTCCAGCATCTCCGGCAGGTGGTTCTGGTCCGTCTGAGAGGTGGTTCCGCCATGGCTGGCAGGTGATCCCGGACTGTCCCCCAGGTGGTTCTGGCATAGCCAGCAGTTGATATTGGCCTGTCCGGCAGGTGGTTCCAGCGAGTCGAACAGGTGGCTCCGGCGTTCTTGGCAGGTGGTTCCGGTCTGTCCGGTAGGTGTTTCCGGCGTGTCTGGCACGTGCTTCCGGCACGTCTGAGAGGTGGTTCCGGCATGCGCGACAGGTGATTTCGGAGTGTCCGCCAGGTGGTTCTGGCGTACCCGGCAGGTGATATTGGCGTGTCCGGCAGGTGTTTCTGGCGAGTCGAGCAGGTGGCTCCGGCATGCTCGGCAGGTGCTTCCGGCGTCTCCGGCACTTGGTTCTGGTGTGTCTGAGAGCTGGTTCCGGCATGTCCGGCAGATGATTCCGGAGTGTCCGCCAAGTGGTTCTGGCATACCCAGCAGGTGATTTTGGCGTGTCAGGGAGGTGGTACCGGTGAGTCGAGCAGGTGGCTCCGGCGTGCTCCGCAGGTTGTTCAGACGGGTCTGGCAGGTGTTTTCCGTCTGGTCGGGGTGTGGTTCCAACATCTCATGCACATGGTTCTGGCACGTCTGAGAGGTGGTTCCGGCATGCGCGGCAGGTGATTCCGTAGTGTCCGCCAGGTGGTTCTGGCATACCCGGCAGGTGATTTTGGCGTGTCCGGCAGGTGTTTCTGGCGAGTCGAGCAGGTGTCTCCGGCATCCTCGGCAGGTGCTTCCGGCGTCTCCGGCACTTGGTTCTGGTGTGTCTGAGAGCTGGTTCCGGCATGTCCGGCAGATGATTCCGGAGTGTCCGCCAAGTGGTTCTGGCATACCCAGCAGGTGATTTTGGCGTGTCAGGGAGGTGGTACCGGTGAGTCGAGCAGGTGGTTCCGGCGTGCTCAGCAGGTGGTTCAGGCGCTTCTGGCAGGTGGTATCCGTCTTTTCGGGGTGTGGTTCCAGCATCTCATGAACACGTTTCTGGCACGTCTGAGATGTGGTTCCAGCCGGCCCGACAGGTGTTTCCGCAGTGTCCGCCAAGCGGTTCTGGCGTAGTTGTCAGGTGATTTTTGTATGACCGGCAGGTGGTTCCAGCAAGCCTGGCAGGTGATTCCAAAGTGTTCACCAACTGGTTGTGGCGTAGCCGGCAGGTGATTTTTGCGTGATCGGCAGGTGGTTCTGGCGAGTCGAGCAGGTGGTTCCGGCGTGCTCGGCTGGTGCTTCCGGGGTCATTGGCACGGGGTTCTGGCATGTCTGAGAGGTGGTTCCTGCATGCCCGGCAAGTGATTCCGGAGTGTTCGCCAAGTGGTTCTGGCATAGTCGGCAGGTGATTTTGGCATGTCCGGCAGGTGGTTCAGGCGAGTTGAGCAGGTGGTTCCAACGTGCTTGGCAGGTGCTTCCGGTGTCTCCGGCACGTGTTTCTGGCACATCTGACAGGTGGTTCCGGCATGCCCGAAAGGTGATTCCGGTCTGTCCGGTAGGTGGTTCCAGCCTGCACGGCATGTGGTTCTGGTACGTCTCAGAGGTGGCTGCGCATGCCCAACAGGTGATTCCGGACTGTCCGCCACATGGTTCTGGCACGTCTGAGAGGTGGTTCCGGCATGCCCGGCAGGTCATCCCAGAGAGTCCTCCAAGTGGTTCTGGCATAACACGCAGGTGATTTTGGCGTGTCTGGCAGGTTGTTCCGTTGTGCTTGGCAGGTGGTTCAGGCTTGGCCGGCAGGTGGTTCCAGACTGTCCAGGACGTGTTTCCAGCTTCTCCGGCAGGTGGTTCTGGTACGTCTGAGAGGTGGTTCCGCCATGGCTGGCAGGCGATTCCGGACCGTCCCCCAGGTGGTTCTGGCATAGCCAGCAGTTGATATTGGCCTGTCCGGCAGGTGGTTCCAGCGAGTCGAACAGGTGGCTCCGGCGTGCTCGGCAGGTGGTTCCGGTCTGTCCGGTAGGTGATTCCAGCGTGTCCGGCACGTGCTTCCGGCACGTCTGAGAGGTGGTTCCGGCATGCGCGACAGGTGATTTCGGAGTGTCCGCCAGGTGGTTCTGGCGTACCGCGCAGGTGATTTTGGCGTGTCCGGCAGGTGTTTCTGGCGAGTCGAGCAGGTGGCTCCGGCATGCTCGGCAGGTGCTTCCGGCGTCTCCGGCACGTGGTTCTGGTGTGTCTGAGAGCTGGTTCCGGCATGTCCGGCAGATGATTCCGGAGTGTCCGCCAAGTGGTTCTGGCATACCCGGCTGGTGATTTGGGCATGTCAGGTAGGTGGTTCCGGCGAGTTGAGCAGGTGGCTCTGGCGTGCTCGGCAGGTTGTTCAGACGGGTCTGGCAGGTGTTTTCCGTCTGTTCGGGGTGTGGTTCCAGCATCTCATGCACATGGTTCTGGCACGTCTGAGATGTGGTTCTGGCCGGCCCGACAGGTGTTTCCACAGTGTCCGCCAAGTGGTACTGGAGTAGTTGGCAGGTGATTTTGGCATGACCGACAGGACGTTTCAGCAAGCCCGGCAGGTGATTCCGAAGTGTTCCCCAACTGGTTGTGGCGTAGCCGGCAGGTGATTTTTGCGTGTCCGGCAGGTGGTTCTGGCGAGTCGAGCAGGTGGTTCCGGCGTGCTCGGCAGGTGCTTCCGGGGTCATTGGCACGTGGTTCTGGCATATCTGAGAGGTGGTTCCGGCATGCCCGGCAGGTGATTCCGGAGTGTTCGCCAAGTGTTTCCGGCGTAGCTGGCAGGTGATTTTGCATGTCCAGCGGTCGTTCCGGCGGGTCGAGCCGGTGGTTCCGGCGTGTCCGGCAGGTGGTTCCGGTCTGTCCGGCAGGTGGTTCTGTGGTGTCCGGCACGAGGTTCAGTCTGAGAGGATGTGCCGGCATGCCCCTCACGTGATTCCGGCTTGTCCCCGAAGTGGTGCTGGTGTAGCGCGCAGGTGATTTTGGCGTGTCCGGCAGGTGGTTCAGGCGAGTTGAGCAGGTGGTTGCGACGTGCTCGGCAGGTGCTTCCGCCGTCTCCGGCACGTGTTTCTGGCACGTCTGACTGGTGGTTCCGGCATGCCCAAAAGTGGATTCCGGTCTGTCCGGTAGGTGGTTCCGGCGTGCACGGCACGTGGTTCTGGTACCTGTCAGAGGTGGTTGCGTATGCCCAACAGGTGATTCCGGACTGTCCGCCAGGTGCTTCTGGCACGTCTGAGAGGTGGTTCCAACATGCCCGGCAGGTCATTTCGGAGAGTCGTCCAAGTGGTTCTGGCGTAGCCCGCAGGTGATTTTGGCGTGTCCGGCAGGTGGTTCCGCCGTGCTCGGCACGTGGTTCAGGCATGGCCGTCACGTGGTTCCAGTCTGTCCAGGACGTGTTTCCAGCTTCTCCGGCAGGTGGTTCTGGTACGTCTGAGAGGTGGTTCCGCCATGGCTGGCAGGTGATCCCGGACTGTCCCCCAGGTGGTTCTGGCATAGCCAGCAGTTGATATTGGCCTGTCCGGCAGGTGGTTCCAGCGAGTCGAACAGGTGGCTCCGGCGTTCTTGGCAGGTGGTTCCGGTCTGTCCGGTAGGTGTTTCCGGCGTGTCTGGCACGTGCTTCCGGCACGTCTGAGAGGTGGTTCCGGCATGCGCGGCAGGTGATTCCGTAGTGTCCGCCAGTTGGTTCTGGCATACCCGGCAGGTGATTTTGGCGTGTCCGGCAGGTGTTTCTGGCGAGTCGAGCAGGTGTCTCCGGCATCCTCGGCAGGTGCTTCCGGCGTCTCCGGCACTTGGTTCTGGTGTGTCTGAGAGCTGGTTCCGGCATGTCCGGCAGATGATTCCGGAGTGTCCGCCAAGTGGTTCTGGCATACCCAGCAGGTGATTTTGGCGTGTCAGGGAGGTGGTACCGGTGAGTCGAGCAGGTGGTTCCGGCGTGCTCAGCACGTGGTTCAGGCGCTTCTGGCAGGTGGTATCCGTCTTTTCGGGGTGTGGTTCCAGCATCTCATGAACACGTTTCTGGCACGTCTGAGATGTGGTTCCAGCCGGCCCGACAGGTGTTTCCGCAGTGTCCGCCAAGCGGTTCTGGCGTAGTTGTCAGGTGATTTTTGCATGACCGGCAGGTGGTTCCAGCAAGCCTGGCAGGTGATTCCAAAGTGTTCACCAACTGGTTGTGGCGTAGCCGGCAGGTGATTTTTGCGTGATCGGCAGGTGGTTCTGGCGAGTCGAGCAGGTGGTTCCGGCGTGCTCGGCTGGTGCTTCCGGGGTCATTGGCACGGGGTTCTGGCATGTCTGAGAGGTGGTTCCTGCATGCCCGGCAAGTGATTCCAGAGTGTTCGCCAAGTGGTTCTGGCATAGTCGGCAGGTGATTTTGGCATGTCCGACAGGTGGTTCAGGCGAGTTGAGCAGGTGGTTCCAACGTGCTTGGCTGGTGCTTCCGGCGTCTCCGGCCCGTGTTTCTGGCACATCTGACAGGTGGTTCCGGCATGCCCGAAAGGTGATTCCGGTCTGTCCGGTAGGTGGTTCCAGCCTGCACGGCATGTGGTTCTGGTACGTCTCAGAGGTGGCTGCGCATGCCCAACAGGTGATTCCAGACTGTCCGCCACATGGTTCTGGCACGTCTGAGAGGTGGTTCCGGCATGCCCGGCAGGTCATCCCAGAGAGTCCTCCAAGTGGTTCTGGCATAACACGCAGGTGATTTTGGCGTGTCTGGCAGGTTGTTCCGTTGTGCTTGGCAGGTGGTTCAGGCTTGGCAGGCAGGTGGTTCCAGACTGTCCAGGACGTGTTTCCAACTTCTCCGGCAGGTGGTTCTGGTACTTCTGAGAGGTGGTTCCGGCATGGCTGGCAGGCGATTCCGGACCGTCCCCCAGGTGGTTCTGGCATAGCCAGCAGTTGATATTGGCCTGTCCAGCAGGTGGTTCCAGCGAGTCGAACAGGTGGCTCCGGCATGCTCGGCAGGTGGTTCCGGTCTGTCCGGTAGGTGATTCCGGCGTGTCTGGCACGTGCTTCCGGCACGTCTGAGAGTTGGTTCCGGCATGCGCGACAGGTGATTTCGGAGTGTCCGCCAGGTGGTTCTGGCGTACCCCGCAGGTGATTTTGGCGTGTCCGGCAGGTGTTTCTGGCGAGTCGAGCAGGTGGTTCCGGCGTGCTCAGCTGGTACTTCCGGGGTCTCCGCACA
>NW_027227838.1:0-55448 GCF_037783145.1 Equus przewalskii | reverse complement strand
TTTTGACATGTCAGGTAGGTGGTTCCGGCGAGTCGAGCAGGTGGCTCCGGCGTGCTCGGCTGGTGCTTCCGGGGTCATTGGCACGGGGTTCTGGCATGTCTCAGATGTGGTTCATGCATGCCCGGCAAGTGATACCGGAGTGTTCGCAAAGTGGTTCTGGCATAGTCGGCAGGAGAATTTGGCATGTCCGGCAGGTGGTTCAGGCGAGTTGAGCAGGTGGTTCCAACGTGCTTGGCAGGTGCTTCCGGCGTCTCCGGCACGTGTTTCTGGCACATCTGACAGGTGGTTCCGGCATGCCCGGCAGGTCATCCCAGAGAGTCCTCCAAGTGGTTCTGGCATAACACGCAGGTGATTTTGGCGTGTCTGGCAGGTTGTTCCGTTGTGCTTGGCAGGTGGTTCAGGCTTGGCCGGCAGGTGTTTCCAGACTGTCCAGGACGTGTTTTCAGCTTCTGAGGAAGGTGGTTATGGTACGTCTGAGAGGTGGTTCCGCCATGCCTGGCAGGTGATTCCGGACCGTCCCCCAGGTGGTTCTGGCATAGCCAGCAGTTGATATTGGCCTGTCCGGCAGGTGGTTCAAGAGAGTCGAACAGGTGGCTCCGGCGTGCTCGGCAGGTGGTTCCGGTCTGTCCGGTAGGTGATTCCGACGTGTCCGGCACGTGCTTCTGGCACGTCTGAGAGGTGGCTCCGGCATGCTCGTCAGGTGCTTCCGGCGCCTCCGGCACGTGGTTCTGGTGTGTCTGAGAGCTGGTTCCGGCATGTCCGGCAGATGATTCCGGAGTGTCCGCCAAGTGGTTCTGGCATACCCGGCTGGTGATTTGGGCATGTCAGGTAGGTGGTTCCGGCGAGTCGAGCAGGTGGCTCCGGCGTGCTCGGCAGGTTGTTCAGACGGGTCTGGCAGGTGTTTTCCGTCTGTTCGGGGTGTGGTTCCAGCATCTCATGCACATGGTTCTGGCACGTCTGAGATGTGGTTCCGGCCGGCCCGACAGGTGTTTCCACAGTGTCCGCCAAGTGGTACTGGCGTAGTTGGCAGGTGATTTTGGCATGACCGGCAGGTGGTTCCAGCAAGCCCGGCAGGTGATTCCGAAGTGTTCCCCAACTGGTTGTGGCGTAGCCGGCAGGTGATTTTTGCGTGTCCGGCAGGTGGTTCTGGCGAGTCGAGCAGGTGGTTCCGGCGTGCTCGGCAGGTGCTTCCGGGGTCATTGACACGTGGTTCTGGCATATCTGAGAGGTGGTTCCGGCATGCCCGGCAGGTGATTCCGGAGTGTTCGCCAAGTGTTTCCGGCGTAGCCGGCAGGTGATTTTGCATGTCCAGCGGTCGTTCCGGCGGGTCGAGCCGGTGGTTCCGGCGTGTCCGGCAGGTGGTTCCGGTCTGTCCGGCAGGTGGTTCTGTGGTGTCCGGCACGAGGTTCAGTCTGAGAGGCTGTGCCGGCATGCCCCTCACGTGATTCCGGCTTGTCCCCGAAGTGGTGCTGGTGTAGCGGGCAGGTGATTTTGGCGTGTCCGGCAGGTGGTTCAGGCGAGTTGAGCAGGTGGTTGCGACGTGCTCGGCAGGTGCTTCCGGCGTCTCCGGCACGTGTTTCTGGCACATCTGACTGGTGGTTCCGGCATGCCCAAAAGTTGATTCCGGTCTGTCCGGTAGGTGGTTCCCCCCTGCACGGCATGTGGTTCTGGTACGTCTCAGAGGTGGTTGCGCATGCCCAACAGGTGATTCCGGACTGTCTGCCACATGGTTCTGGCACGTCTGAGAGGTGGTTCCGGCATGCCCGGCAGGTCATTTCGGAGAGTCGTCCAAGTGGTTCTGGCGTAGCCCGCAGGTGTTTTTGGCGTGTCCGGCAGGTGGTTCCGCCGTGCTCGGCAGGTGGTTCAGGCATGGCCGTCACGTGGTTCCAGTCTGTCCAGGACGTGTTTCCAGCTTCTCCGGCAGGTGGTTCGGGTACGTCTGAGAGGTGGTTCCGCCGTGGCTGGCAGGTGATCCCGGACTGTCCCCCAGGTGGTTCTGGCATAGCCAGCAGTTGATATTGGCCTGTCCGGCAGGTGGTTCCAGCGAGTCGAACAGGTGGCTCCGGCGTTCTTGGCAGGTGGTTCCGGTCTGTCCGGTAGGTGTTTCCGGCGTGTCCGGCACGTGCTTCCGGCACGTCTGAGAGGTGGTTCCGGCATGCGCGGCAGGTGATGCCGTAGTGTCCGCCAGGTGGTTCTGGCATACCCGGCAGGTGATTTTGGCGTGTCCGGCAGGTGTTTCTGGCGAGTCGAGCAGGTGGCTCCGCCATGCTCGGCAGGTGCTTCCGGCGTCTCCGGCACTTGGTTCTGGTGTGTCTGAGAGCTGGTTCCGGCATGTCCGGCAGATGATTCCGGAGTGTTCGCCAAGTGGTTCTGGCATACCCGGCTGGTGATTTTGGCATGTCAGGTAGGTGGTTCCGGCGCGTCGAACTGGTGGCTCCGGCGTGCTCGGCAGGTTGTTCAGACGGGTCTGGGAGGTGTTTTCCTTCTGTTCGGGGTGTGGTTCCAGCATCTCATGCACATGGTTCTGGCACGTCTGAGATGTGGTTCCGGCCGTCCCGACAGGTGTTTCCACAGTGTCCGCCAAGTGGTACTGGCGTAGTTGGCAGGTGATTTTGGCATGAGCGGCAGGTGGTTCCAGCAAGCCTGGCAGGTGATTCCAAAGTGTTCACCAACTGGTTGTGGCGTAGCCGGCAGGTGATTTTTGCGTGACCGGCAGGTGGTTCTGGCGAGTCGAGCAGGTGGTTCCGGCCTGCTCGGCTGGTGCTTCCGGGGTCATTGGCACGGGGTTCTGGCATGTCTGAGAGGTGGTTCCGGCATGCCCGGCAGGTGATTCCGGAGTGTTCGCCAAGTGTTTCCGGCGTAGCCGGCAGGTGAATTTGCATGTCCAGCGGTCGCTCCGGCGGGTCGAGCCGGTGGTTCCGGCGTGTCCGACAGGTGGTTCCTGTCTGTCCGGCAGGTGGTTCTGTGGTGTGCGGCACGAGGTTCAGTCTGAGAGGCTGTGCCGGCATGCCCCTCACGTGATTCCGGCTTGTCCCCGAAGTGGTGCTGGTGTAGCGGGCAGGTGATTGTGGCGTGTCCGGCAGGTGGTTCAGGCAAGTTGAGCAGGTGGTTGCTACGTGCTCAGCAGGTGCTTGCGGCGTCTCCGGCACGTGATTCTGGCACATCTGACAGGTGGTTCCTGCATGCCCGAAAGGTGATTCCGGTCTGTCCGGTAGGTGGTTCCGGCCTGCACGGCATGTGGTTCTGGTACGTCTCAGAGGTGGTTGCGCATGCCCAACTGGTGATTCCGGACTGTCCACCACATGGTTCTGGCACGTCTCAGAGGTGGTTCAGGCATGAGCGGCAGGTCATCCCAGAGAGTCCTCCAAGTGGTTCTGGCATAACACGCAGTTGATTTTGGCGTGTCTGGCAGGTTGTTCCGTTGTGCTTGGCAGGTGGTTCAGGCTTGGCCGGCAGGTGGTTCCAGACTGTCCAGGACGTGTTTCCAGCTTGTCCGGCAGGTGGTTCTGGTACGTCTGAGAGGTGGTTCCGCCATGGCTGGCAGGTGATTCCGGACCGTCCCCCAGGTGGTTCTGGCATAGCCAGCAGTTGATATTGGCCTGTCCGGCAGGTGGTTCCAGCGAGTCGAACAGGTGGCTCCGGCGTGCTCGGCAGGTGGTTCCGGCGTCTCCGGCACGTGGCTCTGGTGTGTCTGAGAGCTGGTTCCGGCATGTCCGGCAGATGATTCCGGAGTGTCCGCCAAGTGGTTCTGGCATACCCGGCTGGTGATTTTGACATGTCAGGTAGGTGGTTCCGGCGAGTCGAGCAGGTGGCTCCGGCGTGCTCGGCTGGTGCTTCCGGGGTCATTGGCACGGGGTTCTGGCATGTCTCAGATGTGGTTCATGCATGCCCGGCAAGTGATACCGGAGTGTTCGCAAAGTGGTTCTGGCATAGTCGGCAGGAGAATTTGGCATGTCCGGCAGGTGGTTCAGGCGAGTTGAGCAGGTGGTTCCAACGTGCTTGGCAGGTGCTTCCGGCGTCTCCGGCACGTGTTTCTGGCACATCTGACAGGTGGTTCCGGCATGCCCGGCAGGTCATCCCAGAGAGTCCTCCAAGTGGTTCTGGCATAACACGCAGGTGATTTTGGCGTGTCTGGCAGGTTGTTCCGTTGTGCTTGGCAGGTGGTTCAGGCTTGGCCGGCAGGTGTTTCCAGACTGTCCAGGACGTGTTTTCAGCTTCTGAGGAAGGTGGTTATGGTACGTCTGAGAGGTGGTTCCGCCATGCCTGGCAGGTGATTCCGGACCGTCCCCCAGGTGGTTCTGGCATAGCCAGCAGTTGATATTGGCCTGTCCGGCAGGTGGTTCAAGCGAGTCGAACAGGTGGCTCCGGCGTGCTCGGCAGGTGGTTCCGGTCTGTCCGGTAGGTGATTCCGACGTGTCCGGCACGTGCTTCTGGCACGTCTGAGAGGTGGCTCCGGCATGCTCGTCAGGTGCTTCCGGCGCCTCCGGCACGTGGTTCTGGTGTGTCTGAGAGCTGGTTCCGGCATGTCCGGCAGATGATTCCGGAGTCTCCGCCAAGTGGTTCTGGCATACCCGGCTGGTGATTTGGGCATGTCAGGTAGGTGGTTCCGGCGAGTCGAGCAGGTGGCTCCGGCGTGCTCGGCAGGTTGTTCAGACGGGTCTGGCAGGTGTTTTCCGTCTGTTCGGGGTGTGGTTCCAGCATCTCATGCACATGGTTCTGGCACGTCTGAGATGTGGTTCCGGCCGGCCCGACAGGTGTTTCCACAGTGTCCGCCAAGTGGTACTGGCGTAGTTGGCAGGTGATTTTGGCATGACCGGCAGGTGGTTCCAGCAAGCCCGGCAGGTGATTCCGAAGTGTTCCCCAACTGGTTGTGGCGTAGCCGGCAGGTGATTTTTGCGTGTCCGGCAGGTGGTTCTGGCGAGTCGAGCAGGTGGTTCCGGCGTGCTCGGCAGGTGCTTCCGGGGTCATTGACACGTGGTTCTGGCATATCTGAGAGGTGGTTCCGGCATGCCCGGCAGGTGATTCCGGAGTGTTCGCCAAGTGTTTCCGGCGTAGCCGGCAGGTGATTTTGCATGTCCAGCGGTCGTTCCGGCGGGTCGAGCCGGTGGTTCCGGCGTGTCCGGCAGGTGGTTCCGGTCTGTCCGGCAGGTGGTTCTGTGTTGTGCGGCACGAGGTTCAGTCTGAGAGGCTGTGCCGGCATGCCCCTCACGTGATTCCGGCTTGTCCCCGAAGTGGTGCTGGTGTAGCGGGCAGGTGATTTTGGCGTGTCCGGCAGGTGGTTCAGGCGAGTTGAGCAGGTGGTTGCGACGTGCTCGGCAGGTGCTTCCGGCGTCTCCGGCACGTGTTTCTGGCACATCTGACTGGTGGTTCCGGCATGCCCAAAAGTTGATTCCGGTCTGTCCGGTAGGTGGTTCCCCCCTGCACGGCATGTGGTTCTGGTACGTCTCAGAGGTGGTTGCGCATGCCCAACAGGTGATTCCGGACTGTCTGCCACATGGTTCTGGCACGTCTGAGAGGTGGTTCCGGCATGCCCGGCAGGTCATTTCGGAGAGTCGTCCAAGTGGTTCTGGCGTAGCCCGCAGGTGTTTTTGGCGTGTCCGGCAGGTGGTTCCGCCGTGCTCGGCAGGTGGTTCAGGCATGGCCGTCACGTGGTTCCAGTCTGTCCAGGACGTGTTTCCAGCTTCTCCGGCAGGTGGTTCGGGTACGTCTGAGAGGTGGTTCCGCCGTGGCTGGCAGGTGATCCCGGACTGTCCCCCAGGTGGTTCTGGCATAGCCAGCAGTTGATATTGGCCTGTCCGGCAGGTGGTTCCAGCGAGTCGAACAGGTGGCTCCGGCGTTCTTGGCAGGTGGTTCCGGTCTGTCCGGTAGGTGTTTCCGGCGTGTCCGGCACGTGCTTCCGGCACGTCTGAGAGGTGGTTCCGGCATGCGCGGCAGGTGATGCCGTAGTGTCCGCCAGGTGGTTCTGGCATACCCGGCAGGTGATTTTGGCGTGTCCGGCAGGTGTTTCTGGCGAGTCGAGCAGGTGGCTCCGCCATGCTCGGCAGGTGCTTCCGGCGTCTCCGGCACTTGGTTCTGGTGTGTCTGAGAGCTGGTTCCGGCATGTCCGGCAGATGATTCCGGAGTGTTCGCCAAGTGGTTCTGGCATACCCGGCTGGTGATTTTGGCATGTCAGGTAGGTGGTTCCGGCGCGTCGAACTGGTGGCTCCGGCGTGCTCGGCAGGTTGTTCAGACGGGTCTGGGAGGTGTTTTCCTTCTGTTCGGGGTGTGGTTCCAGCATCTCATGCACATGGTTCTGGCACGTCTGAGATGTGGTTCCGGCCGTCCCGACAGGTGTTTCCACAGTGTCCGCCAAGTGGTACTGGCGTAGTTGGCAGGTGATTTTGGCATGAGCGGCAGGTGGTTCCAGCAAGCCTGGCAGGTGATTCCAAAGTGTTCACCAACTGGTTGTGGCGTAGCCGGCAGGTGATTTTTGCGTGTCCGGCAGGTGGTTCTGGCGAGTCGAGCAGGTGGTTCCGGCCTGCTCGGCTGGTGCTTCCGGGGTCATTGGCACGGGGTTCTGGCATGTCTGAGAGGTGGTTCCGGCATGCCCGGCAGGTGATTCCGGAGTGTTCGCCAAGTGTTTCCGGCGTAGCCGGCAGGTGAATTTGCATGTCCAGCGGTCGCTCCGGCGGGTCGAGCCGGTGGTTCCGGCGTGTCCGACAGGTGGTTCCTGTCTGTCCGGCAGGTGGTTCTGTGGTGTGCGGCACGAGGTTCAGTCTGAGAGGCTGTGCCGGCATGCCCCTCACGTGATTCCGGCTTGTCCCCGAAGTGGTGCTGGTGTAGCGGGCAGGTGATTGTGGCGTGTCCGGCAGGTGGTTCAGGCAAGTTGAGCAGGTGGTTGCTACGTGCTCAGCAGGTGCTTGCGGCGTCTCCGGCACGTGATTCTGGCACATCTGACAGGTGGTTCCTGCATGCCCGAAAGGTGATTCCGGTCTGTCCGGTAGGTGGTTCCGGCCTGCACGGCATGTGGTTCTGGTACGTCTCAGAGGTGGTTGCGCATGCCCAACTGGTGATTCCGGACTGTCCACCACATGGTTCTGGCACGTCTCAGAGGTGGTTCAGGCATGAGCGGCAGGTCATCCCAGAGAGTCCTCCAAGTGGTTCTGGCATAACACGCAGTTGATTTTGGCGTGTCTGGCAGGTTGTTCCGTTGTGCTTGGCAGGTGGTTCAGGCTTGGCCGGCAGGTGGTTCCAGACTGTCCAGGACGTGTTTCCAGCTTGTCCGGCAGGTGGTTCTGGTACGTCTGAGAGGTGGTTCCGCCATGGCTGGCAGGTGATTCCGGACCGTCCCCCAGGTGGTTCTGGCATAGCCAGCAGTTGATATTGGCCTGTCCGGCAGGTGGTTCCAGCGAGTCGAACAGGTGGCTCCGGCGTGCTCGGCAGGTGGTTCCGGCGTCTCCGGCACGTGGCTCTGGTGTGTCTGAGAGCTGGTTCCGGCATGTCCGGCAGATGATTCCGGAGTGTCCGCCAAGTGGTTCTGGCATACCCGGCTGGTGATTTTGACATGTCAGGTAGGTGGTTCCGGCGAGTCGAGCAGGTGGCTCCGGCGTGCTCGGCTGGTGCTTCCGGGGTCATTGGCACGGGGTTCTGGCATGTCTCAGATGTGGTTCATGCATGCCCGGCAAGTGATACCGGAGTGTTCGCAAAGTGGTTCTGGCATAGTCGGCAGGAGAATTTGGCATGTCCGGCAGGTGGTTCAGGCGAGTTGAGCAGGTGGTTCCAACGTGCTTGGCAGGTGCTTCCGGCGTCTCCGGCACGTGTTTCTGGCACATCTGACAGGTGGTTCCGGCATGCCCGGCAGGTCATCCCAGAGAGTCCTCCAAGTGGTTCTGGCATAACACGCAGGTGATTTTGGCGTGTCTGGCAGGTTGTTCCGTTGTGCTTGGCAGGTGGTTCAGGCTTGGCCGGCAGGTGTTTCCAGACTGTCCAGGACGTGTTTTCAGCTTCTGAGGAAGGTGGTTATGGTACGTCTGAGAGGTGGTTCCGCCATGCCTGGCAGGTGATTCCGGACCGTCCCCCAGGTGGTTCTGGCATAGCCAGCAGTTGATATTGGCCTGTCCGGCAGGTGGTTCAAGCGAGTCGAACAGGTGGCTCCGGCGTGCTCGGCAGGTGGTTCCGGTCTGTCCGGTAGGTGATTCCGACGTGTCCGGCACGTGCTTCTGGCACGTCTGAGAGGTGGCTCCGGCATGCTCGTCAGGTGCTTCCGGCGCCTCCGGCACGTGGTTCTGGTGTGTCTGAGAGCTGGTTCCGGCATGTCCGGCAGATGATTCCGGAGTCTCCGCCAAGTGGTTCTGGCATACCCGGCTGGTGATTTGGGCATGTCAGGTAGGTGGTTCCGGCGAGTCGAGCAGGTGGCTCCGGCGTGCTCGGCAGGTTGTTCAGACGGGTCTGGCAGGTGTTTTCCGTCTGTTCGGGGTGTGGTTCCAGCATCTCATGCACATGGTTCTGGCACGTCTGAGATGTGGTTCCGGCCGGCCCGACAGGTGTTTCCACAGTGTCCGCCAAGTGGTACTGGCGTAGTTGGCAGGTGATTTTGGCATGACCGGCAGGTGGTTCCAGCAAGCCCGGCAGGTGATTCCGAAGTGTTCCCCAACTGGTTGTGGCGTAGCCGGCAGGTGATTTTTGCGTGTCCGGCAGGTGGTTCTGGCGAGTCGAGCAGGTGGTTCCGGCGTGCTCGGCAGGTGCTTCCGGGGTCATTGACACGTGGTTCTGGCATATCTGAGAGGTGGTTCCGGCATGCCCGGCAGGTGATTCCGGAGTGTTCGCCAAGTGTTTCCGGCGTAGCCGGCAGGTGATTTTGCATGTCCAGCGGTCGTTCCGGCGGGTCGAGCCGGTGGTTCCGGCGTGTCCGGCAGGTGGTTCCGGTCTGTCCGGCAGGTGGTTCTGTGGTGTCCGGCACGAGGTTCAGTCTGAGAGGCTGTGCCGGCATGCCCCTCACGTGATTCCGGCTTGTCCCCGAAGTGGTGCTGGTGTAGCGGGCAGGTGATTTTGGCGTGTCCGGCAGGTGGTTCAGGCGAGTTGAGCAGGTGGTTGCGACGTGCTCGGCAGGTGCTTCCGGCGTCTCCGGCACGTGTTTCTGGCACATCTGACTGGTGGTTCCGGCATGCCCAAAAGTTGATTCCGGTCTGTCCGGTAGGTGGTTCCCCCCTGCACGGCATGTGGTTCTGGTACGTCTCAGAGGTGGTTGCGCATGCCCAACAGGTGATTCCGGACTGTCTGCCACATGGTTCTGGCACGTCTGAGAGGTGGTTCCGGCATGCCCGGCAGGTCATTTCGGAGAGTCGTCCAAGTGGTTCTGGCGTAGCCCGCAGGTGTTTTTGGCGTGTCCGTCAGGTGGTTCCGCCGTGCTCGGCAGGTGGTTCAGGCATGGCCGTCACGTGGTTCCAGTCTGTCCAGGACGTGTTTCCAGCTTCTCCGGCAGGTGGTTCGGGTACGTCTGAGAGGTGGTTCCGCCGTGGCTGGCAGGTGATCCCGGACTGTCCCCCAGGTGGTTCTGGCATAGCCAGCAGTTGATATTGGCCTGTCCGGCAGGTGGTTCCAGCGAGTCGAACAGGTGGCTCCGGCGTTCTTGGCAGGTGGTTCCGGTCTGTCCGGTAGGTGTTTCCGGCGTGTCCGGCACGTGCTTCCGGCACGTCTGAGAGGTGGTTCCGGCATGCGCGGCAGGTGATGCCGTAGTGTCCGCCAGGTGGTTCTGGCATACCCGGCAGGTGATTTTGGCGTGTCCGGCAGGTGTTTCTGGCGAGTCGAGCAGGTGGCTCCGCCATGCTCGGCAGGTGCTTCCGGCGTCTCCGGCACTTGGTTCTGGTGTGTCTGAGAGCTGGTTCCGGCATGTCCGGCAGATGATTCCGGAGTGTTCGCCAAGTGGTTCTGGCATACCCGGCTGGTGATTTTGGCATGTCAGGTAGGTGGTTCCGGCGCGTCGAACTGGTGGCTCCGGCGTGCTCGGCAGGTTGTTCAGACGGGTCTGGGAGGTGTTTTCCTTCTGTTCGGGGTGTGGTTCCAGCATCTCATGCACATGGTTCTGGCACGTCTGAGATGTGGTTCCGGCCGTCCCGACAGGTGTTTCCACAGTGTCCGCCAAGTGGTACTGGCGTAGTTGGCAGGTGATTTTGGCATGAGCGGCAGGTGGTTCCAGCAAGCCTGGCAGGTGATTCCAAAGTGTTCACCAACTGGTTGTGGCGTAGCCGGCAGGTGATTTTTGCGTGATCGGCAGGTGGTTCTGGCGAGTCGAGCAGGTGGTTCCGGCCTGCTCGGCTGGTGCTTCCGGGGTCATTGGCACGGGGTTCTGGCATGTCTGAGAGGTGGTTCCGGCATGCCCGGCAGGTGATTCCGGAGTGTTCGCCAAGTGTTTCCGGCGTAGCCGGCAGGTGAATTTGCATGTCCAGCGGTCGCTCCGGCGGGTCGAGCCGGTGGTTCCGGCGTGTCCGACAGGTGGTTCCTGTCTGTCCGGCAGGTGGTTCTGTGGTGTGCGGCACGAGGTTCAGTCTGAGAGGCTGTGCCGGCATGCCCCTCACGTGATTCCGGCTTGTCCCCGAAGTGGTGCTGGTGTAGCGGGCAGGTGATTGTGGCGTGTCCGGCAGGTGGTTCAGGCAAGTTGAGCAGGTGGTTGCTACGTGCTCAGCAGGTGCTTGCGGCGTCTCCGGCACGTGATTCTGGCACATCTGACAGGTGGTTCCTGCATGCCCGAAAGGTGATTCCGGTCTGTCCGGTAGGTGGTTCCGGCCTGCACGGCATGTGGTTCTGGTACGTCTCAGAGGTGGTTGCGCATGCCCAACAGGTGATTCCGGACTGTCCACCACATGGTTCTGGCACGTCTCAGAGGTGGTTCAGGCATGAGCGGCAGGTCATCCCAGAGAGTCCTCCAAGTGGTTCTGGCATAACACGCAGTTGATTTTGGCGTGTCTGGCAGGTTGTTCCGTTGTGCTTGGCAGGTGGTTCAGGCTTGGCCGGCAGGTGGTTCCAGACTGTCCAGGACGTGTTTCCAGCTTGTCCGGCAGGTGGTTCTGGTACGTCTGAGAGGTGGTTCCGCCATGGCTGGCAGGTGATTCCGGACCGTCCCCCAGGTGGTTCTGGCATAGCCAGCAGTTGATATTGGCCTGTCCGGCAGGTGGTTCCAGCGATTCGAACAGGTGGCTCCGGCGTGCTCGGCAGGTGGTTCCGGCGTCTCCGGCACGTGGCTCTGGTGTGTCTGAGAGCTGGTTCCGGCAGGTCCGGCAGATGATTCCGGAGTGTCCGCCAAGTGGTTCTGGCATACCCGGCTGGTGATTTTGACATGTCAGGTAGGTGGTTCCGGCGAGTCGAGCAGGTGGCTCCGGCGTGCTCGGCTGGTGCTTCCGGGGTCATTGGCACGGGGTTCTGGCATGCCTCAGATGTGGTTCATGCATGCCCGGCAAGTGATACCGGAGTGTTCGCAAAGTGGTTCTGGCATAGTCGGCAGGAGAATTTGGCATGTCCGGCAGGTGGTTCAGGCGAGTTGAGCAGGTGGTTCCAACGTGCTTGGCAGGTGCTTCCGGCGTCTCCGGCACGTGTTTCTGGCACATCTGACAGGTGGTTCCGGCATGCCCGGCAGGTCATCCCAGAGAGTCCTCCAAGTGGTTCTGGCATAACACGCAGGTGATTTTGGCGTGTCTGGCAGGTTGTTCCGTTGTGCTTGGCAGGTGGTTCAGGCTTGGCCGGCAGGTGTTTCCAGACTGTCCAGGACGTGTTTCCAGCTTCTGCGGAAGGTGGTTCTGGTACGTCTGAGAGGTGGTTCCGCCATGGCTGGCAGGTGATTCCGGACCGTCCCCCAGGTGGTTCTGGCATAGCCAGCAGTTGATATTGGCCTGTCCGGCAGGTGGTTCAAGCGAGTCGAACAGGTGGCTCCGGCGTGCTCGGCAGGTGGTTCCGGTCTGTCCGGTAGGTGATTCCGACGTGTCCGGCACGTGCTTCTGGCACGTCTGAGAGGTGGCTCCGGCATGCTCGTCAGGTGCTTCCGGCGCCTCCGGCACGTGGTTCTGGTGTGTCTGAGAGCTGGTTCCGGCATGTCCGGCAGATGATTCCGGAGTGTCCGCCAAGTGGTTCTGGCATACCCGGCTGGTGATTTGGGCATGTCAGGTAGGTGGTTCCGGCGAGTCGAGCAGGTGGCTCCGGCGTGCTCGGCAGGTTGTTCAGACGGGTCTGGCAGGTGTTTTCCGTCTGTTCGGGGTGTGGTTCCAGCATCTCATGCACATGGTTCTGGCACGTCTGAGATGTGGTTCCGGCCGGCCCGACAGGTGTTTCCACAGTGTCCGCCAAGTGGTACTGGCGTAGTTGGCAGGTGATTTTGGCATGACCGGCAGGTGGTTCCAGCAAGCCCGGCAGGTGATTCCGAAGTGTTCCCCAACTGGTTGTGGCGTAGCCGGCAGGTGATTTGTGCGTGTCCGGCAGGTGGTTCTGGCGAGTCGAGCAGGTGGTTCCGGCGTGCTCGGCAGGTGCTTCCGGGGTCATTGGCACGTGGTTCTGGCATATCTGAGAGGTGGTTCCGGCATGCCCGGCAGGTGATTCCGGAGTGTTCGCCAAGTGTTTCCGGCGTAGCCGGCAGGTGATTTTGCATGTCCAGCGGTCGTTCCGGCGGGTCGAGCCGGTGGTTCCGGCGTGTCCGGCAGGTGGTTCCGGTCTGTCCGGCAGGTGGTTCTGTGGTGTCCGGCACGAGGTTCAGTCTGAGAGGCTGTGCCGGCATGCCCCTCACGTGATTCCGGCTTGTCCCCGAAGTGGTGCTGGTGTAGCGGGCAGGTGATTTTGGCGTGTCCGGCAGGTGGTTCAGGCGAGTTGAGCAGGTGGTTGCGACGTGCTCGGCAGGTGCTTCCGGCGTCTCCGGCACGTGTTTCTGGCACATCTGACTGGTGGTTCCGGCATGCCCAAAAGTTGATTCCGGTCTGTCCGGTAGGTGGTTCCCGCGTGCACGGCACCTGGTTCTGGTACGTCTCAGAGGTGGTTGCGTATGCCCAACAGGTGATTCCGGACTGTCCGCCACTTGCTTCTGGCACGTCTGAGAGGTGGTTCCAACATGCCCGGCAGGTCATTTCGGAGAGTCGTCCAAGTGGTTCTGGCGTAGCCCGCAGGTGATTTTGGCGTGTCGGGCAGGTGGTTCCGCCGTGCTCAGCAGGTGGTTCAGGCATGGCCGTCACGTGGTTCCAGTCTGTCCAGGACGTGTTTCCAGCTTCTCCGGCAGGTGGTTCTGGTACGTCTGAGAGGTGGTTCCGCCATGGCTGGCAGGTGATCCCGGACTGTCCCCCAGGTGGTTCTGCCATAGTCAGCAGTTGATATTGGCCTGTCCGGCAGGTGGTTCCAGCGAGTCGAACAGGTGGCTCCGGCGTGCTCGGCAGGTGGTTCCGGTCTGTCCGGTAGGTGATTGCGGCGTGTCCGGCACGTGCTTCCGGCACGTCTGAGACGTGGTTCCGGCATGCGCGACAGGTGATTTCGGAGTGTCCGCCAGGTGGTTCTGGCGTACCCGGCAGGTGATTTTGGCGTGTCCGGCAGGTGTTTCTGGCGAGTCGAGCAGGTGGCTCCGGCATGCTCGGCAGGTGCTTCCGGCGTGTCCGGCACGTGGTTCTGGTGTGTCTGAGAGCTGGTTCCGGCATGTGCGGCAGATGATTCCGGAGTGTCCGCCAAGTGGTTCTGGCATACCCGGCTGGTGATTTTGGCATGTCAGGTAGGTGGTTCCGGCGAGTCGAGCAGGTGGCTCCGGCGTGCTCGGCAGGTTGTTCAGACGGGTCTGGCAGGTGTTTTCCGTCTGTTTGGGGTGTGGTTCCAGCATCTCATGCACATGGTTCTGGCACGTCTGAGATGTGGTTCCGGCCGGCCCGACAGGTGTTTCCACAGTGTCCGCCAAGTGGTACTGGCGCAGTTGGCAGGTGATTTTGGCATGACCGGCAGGTGTTCCAGCAAGCCCGGCAGGTGATTCCGAAGTGTTCCCCAACTGGTTGTGGTGTAGCCGGCAGGTGATTTTTGCGTGTCCGGCAGGTGGTCTGGCGAGTGGAGCAAGTGGTTCCGGCGTGCTCGGCAGGTGCTTCCCGGGTCATCGGCACGTGGTTCTGGCATATCTGAGAGGTGGTTCCGGCATGCCCGGCAGGTGATTCCGGAGTGTTCGCCAAGTGTTTCCGGCGTAGCCGGCAGGTGATTTTGCATGTCCAGCGGTCGTTCCGGCGGGTCGAGCCGGTGGTTCCGGCGTGTCCGGCAGGTGGTTCCGGTCTGTCCGGCAGGTGGTTCTGTGTTGTGCGGCACGAGGTTCAGTCTGAGAGGCTGTGCCGGCATGCCCCTCACGTGATTCCGGCTTTTCCCCGAAGTGGTGCTGGTGTAGCGGGCAGGTGATTTTGGCGTGTCCGGCAGGTGGTTCAGGCGAGTTGAGCAGGTGGTTGCGACGTGCTCGGCAGGTGCTTCCGGCGTCTCCAGCACGTGTTTCTGGCACATCTGACTGGTGGTTCCGGCATGCCCAAATGTTGATTCCGGTCTGTCCGGTAGGTGGTTCCGGCGTGCACAGCACGTGGTTCTGGTACGTCTCAGAGGTGGTTGCGTATGCCCAACAGGTGATTCCGGACTGTCCGCCACGTGCTCTGGCACGTCTGAGAGGTGGTTCCAACATGCCCGGCAGGTCATTTCGGAGAGTTGTCCAAGTGGTTCTGGCGTAGCCCGCAGGTGATTTTGGCGTGTCCGGCAGGTGGTTCCGCCGTGCTCGGCAGGTGGTTCAGGCATGGCCGTCACGTGGTTCAAGTCTGTCCAGGACGTGTTTCCAGCTTCTCCGGCAGGTGGTTCTGGTACGTCTGAGAGGTGGTTCCGCCATGTCTGGCAGGTGATCCCGGACTGTCCCCCAGGTGGTTCTGGCATAGCCAGCAGTTGATATTGGCCTGTCCGGCAGGTGGTTCCAGCGAGTCGAACAGGTGGCTCCGGCATTCTTGGCAGGTGGTTCCGGTCTGTCCGGCAGGGGTTTCCGGCGTGTCTGGCACGTGCTTCCGGCGCGTCTGAGAAGTGGTTCTGGCATGCGAGGCAGGTGATTCCGTAGTGTCCGCCAGGTGGTTCTGGCATACCCGGCAGGTGATTTTGGCGTGTCCGGCAGGTGTTTCTGGCGAGTCGAGCAGGTGGCTCCGGCATGCTCGGCAGGTGCTTCCGGCGTCTCCGACACTTGGTTCCGGTGTGTCTGAGAGCTGGTTCCGGCATGTCCGGCAGATGATTCCGGAGAGTCCGCCAAGTGGTTCTGGAATACCCAGCAGGTGATTTTGGCGTGTCAGGGAGGTGGTACCGGTGAGTCGAGCAGGTGGTTCCCGCGTGCTCAGCAGGTGGTTCAGGCGGTTCTGGCAGGTGGTATCCGTCTGTTCGGGGTGTGGTTCCAGCATCTCATGAACACGTTTCTGGCACGTCTGAGATGTGGTTCCGGCCGGCCCGACAGGTGTTTCCGCAGTGTCTGCCAAGCGGTTCTGGCGTAGTTGGCAGGTGATTTTGGTATGACCGGCAGGTGGTTCCAGCAAGCCTGGCAGGTGATTCCAAAGTGTTCACCAACTGGTTGTGGCGTAGCCGGCAGGTGATTTTTGCGTGATCGGCAGGTGGTTCTGGCGAGTCGAGCTGGTGGTTCCGGCGTGCTCGGCTGGTGCTTCCGGGGTCATTGGCACGGGGTTCTGGCATGTCTGAGAGGTGGTTCCTGCATGCCCGGCAAGTGATTCCGGAGTGTTCGCCAAGTGGTTTTGGCATAGTCGGCAGGTGATTTTGGCATGTCCGGCAGGTGGTTCAGGCGAGTTGAGCAGGTGGTTCCAACATGCTTGGCAGGTGCTTCCGGCGTCTCCGGCACGTGTTTCTGGCACATCTGACAGGTGGTTCCGGCATGCCCGAAAGGTGATTCCCGTCTGTCCGGTAGGTGGTTCCCCCCTGCACGGCATGTGGTTCTGGTACGTCTCAGAGCTGGTTGCGCATGCCCAACAGGTGATTCCGGACTGTCCACCACATGGTTCTGGCACGTCTGAGAGGTGGTTCCGGCATGCCCGGCAGGTCATCCCAGAGAGTCCTCCAAGTGGTTCTGGCATAACACGCAGGTGATTTTGGCGTGTCTGGCAGGTTGTTCCGTTGTGCTTGGCAGGTGGTTCAGGCTTGGCTGGCAGGTGGTTCCAGACTGTCCAGGACGTGTTTCCAGCTTCTCCGGCAGGTGGTTCTGGTACGTCTGAGAGGTGGTTCCGCCATGGCTGGCAGGTGATTCCGGACCGTCCCCCAGGTGGTTCTGGCATAGCCAGCAGTTGATATTGGCCTGTCCGGCAGGTGGTTCCAGCGAGTCGAACAGGTGGCTCCGGCGTGCTCGGCAGGTGGTTCCGGTCTGTCCGGTAGGTGATTCCGGCGTGTCCGGCACGTGCTTCCGGCACGTCTGAGAGGTGGTTCCAGCATGCGCGACAGGTGATTTCGGAGTGTCCGCCAGGTGGTTCTGGCGTACCCGGCAGGTGATTTTGGCGTGTCAGGCAGGTGTTTCTGGCGAGTCGAGCAGGTGGCTCCGGCATGCTCGGCAGGTGCTTCCGGCGTCTCCGGCACGTGGTTCTGGTGTGTCTGAGAGCTGGTTCCGGCATGTCCGGCAGATGATTCCGGAGTGTCCGCCAAGTGGTTCTGGCATACCCGGCTGTTGAATTTGGCATGTCAGGTAGGTGGTTCCGGCGAGTCGAGCAGGTGGCTCCGGCGTGCTCGGCAGGTTGTTCAGACGGGTCTGGCAGGTGTTTTCCGTCTGTTCGGGGTGTGGTTCCAGCATCTCATGCACATGGTTCTGGCACATCTGAGATGTCGTTGCGGCCGGACCGACAGGTGTTTCCACAGTGTCCGCCAAGTGGTACTGGCGTAGTTGGCAGGTGATTTTGGCATGACCGGCAGGTGGTTCCAGCAAGCCCGGCAGGTGATTCCGAAGTGTTCCCCAACTGGTTGTGGCGTAGCCGGCAGGTGATTTTTGCGTGTCCGGCAGGTGGTTCTGGCGAGTCGAGCAGGTGGTTCCGGCGTGCTCGGCTGGTGCTTCCGGGGTCATTGGCACGGGGTTCTGGCATGTCTGAGAGGTGGTTCCTGCATGCCCGGCAAGTGATTCCGGAGTGTTCGCCAAGTGGTTCCGGCATAGTCAGCAGGTGATTCTGGCATGTCCGGCAGGTGGTTCAGGCGAGTTGAGCAGGTGTTTCCAACGTGCTTGGCAGGTACTTGGGGCGTCACCGGCACGTGTTTCTGGCACATCTGACAGGTGGTTCCGGCATGCCCGAAAGGTGATTCCGGTCTGTCCGGTAGGTGGTTCCGGTGTGTCTGGCACGTGCTTCCGGCACGTCTGAGAGGTGGTTCCGGCATGCGCGGCAGGTGATTCCGTAGTGTCCGCCAGGTGGTTCTGGCATACCCGGCAGGTGATTTTGGCGTGTCCGGCAGGTGTTTCTGGCGAGTCGTGCAGGTGGCTCCGGCATGCTCGGCAGTTTCCTCTGGCGTCTCTGGCACTTGGTTCTGGTGTGTCTGAGAGCTTGTTCCGGCATGTCCGGCAGATGATTCCGGAGTGTCCGCCAAGTGGTTCTGGCATACCCAGCAGGTGATTTTGGCGTGACAGGGAGGTGGTACCGGTGAGTCGAGCAGGTGGTTCCGGCGTGCTCAGCAGGTGGTTCAGGCGGTTCTGGCAGGTGGTATCTGTCTGTTCGGGGTGTGTTTCCACCATCTCATGAACACGTTTCTGGCACGTCTGAGATGTGGTTCCAGCCGGCCCGACAGGTGTTTCCGCAGTGTCCGCCAAGCGGTTCTGGCGTAGTTGGCAGGTGATTTTGGCATGACCGACAGGTGGTTCCAGCAAGCCTGGCAGGTGATTCCAAAGTGTTCACCAACTGGTTGTGGCGTAGCCGGCAGGTGATTTTTGCATGTCCGGCAGGTGGTGCTGGCGAGTCGAGCAGGTGGTTCCGGCGTGCTCGGCAGGTGCTTCAGGGGTCATTGGCACGTGGTTCTGGCATATCTGAGAGGTGGTTCCGGCATGCCCGGCAGGTGATTCCGGAGTGTTTGCCAAGTGTTTCCGGCGTAGCCGGCAGGTGATTTTGCATGTCCAGCGGTCGTTTCGGCGGGTCGAGCCGGTGGTTCCGGCGTGTCCGGCAGGTGGTTCCGGTCTGTCCGGCAGGTGGTTCTGTGGTGTCCGGCACGAGGTTCAGTCTGAGAGGCTGTGCCGGCATGCCCCTCACGTGATTCCGGCTTGTCCCCGAAGTGGTGCTGGTGTAGCGGGCAGGTGATTTTGGCGTGTCCGGCAGGTGGTTCAGGCGAGTTGAGCAGGTGGTTGCGACGTGCTCGGCAGGTGCTTCCGGCATCTCCGGCACGTGTTTCTGGCACATCTGACTGGTGGTTCCGGCATGCCCAAAAGTTGATTCCGGTCTGTCCGGTAGGTGGTTCCGGCGTGTACGGCACGTGGTTCTGGTACGTCTCAGAGGTGGTTGCGTATGCCCAACAGGTGATTCCGGACTGTCCGCCACGTGCTTCTGGCACGTCTGAGAGGTGGTTCCAACATGCCCTGCAGGTCATTTCGGAGGGTCGTCCAAGTGGTTCTGGCGTAGCCCGCAGGTGATTTTGGCGTGTCCGGCAGGTGGTTCCACCGTGCTCGGCAGGTGGTTCAGGCATGGCCGTCACGTGGTTCCAGTCTGTCCAGGACGTGTTTCCAGCTTCTCCGGCAGGTGGTTCTGGTACGTCTGAGAGGTGGTTCCGCCGTGGCTGGCAGGTGATCCCGGACTGTCCCCCAGGTGGTTCTGGCATAGCCAGCAGTTGATATTGGCCTGTCCGGCAGGTGGTTCCAGCGAGTCGAACAGGTGGCTCCGGCGTTCTTGGCAGGTGGTTCCGGTCTGTCCGGTAGGTGTTTCCGGCGTGTCCGGCACGTGCTTCCGGCACGTCTGAGAGGTGGTTCCGGCATGCGCGGCAGGTGATGCCGTAGTGTCCGCCAGGTGGTTCTGGCATACCCGGCAGGTGATTTTGGCGTGTCCGGCAGGTGTTTCTGGCGAGTCGAGCAGGTGGCTCCGCCATGCTCGGCAGGTGCTTCCGGCGTCTCCGGCACTTGGTTCTGGTGTGTCTGAGAGCTGGTTCCGGCATGTCCGGCAGATGATTCCGGAGTGTTCGCCAAGTGGTTCTGGCATACCCGGCTGGTGATTTTGGCATGTCAGGTAGGTGGTTCCGGCGCGTCGAACTGGTGGCTCCGGCGTGCTCGGCAGGTTGTTCAGACGGGTCTGGGAGGTGTTTTCCTTCTGTTCGGGGTGTGGTTCCAGCATCTCATGCACATGGTTCTGGCACGTCTGAGATGTGGTTCCGGCCGTCCCGACAGGTGTTTCCACAGTGTCCACCAAGTGGTACTGGCGTAGTTGGCAGGTGATTTTGGCATGAGCGGCAGGTGGTTCCAGCAAGCCTGGCAGGTGATTCCAAAGTGTTCACCAACTGGTTGTGGCGTAGCCGGCAGGTGATTTTTGCGTGATCGGCAGGTGGTTCTGGCGAGTCGAGCAGGTGGTTCCGGCCTGCTCGGCTGGTGCTTCCGGGGTCATTGGCACGGGGTTCTGGCATGTCTGAGAGGTGGTTCCGGCATGCCCGGCAGGTGATTCCGGAGTGTTCGCCAAGTGTTTCCGGCGTGGCCGGCAGGTGAATTTGCATGTCCAGCGGTCGCTCCGGCGGGTCGAGCCGGTGGTTCCGGCGTGTCCGACAGGTGGTTCCTGTCTGTCCGGCAGGTGGTTCTGTGGTGTGCGGCACGAGGTTCAGTCTGAGAGGCTGTGCCGGCATGCCCCTCACGTGATTCCGGCTTGTCCCCGAAGTGGTGCTGGTGTAGCGGGCAGGTGATTGTGGCGTGTCCGGCAGGTGGTTCAGGCAAGTTGAGCAGGTGGTTGCTATGTGCTCAGCAGGTGCTTGCGGCGTCTCCGGCACGTGATTCTGGCACATCTGACAGGTGGTTCCTGCATGCCCGAAAGGTGATTCCGGTCTGTCCGGTAGGTGGTTCCGGCCTGCACGGCATGTGGTTCTGGTACGTCTCAGAGGTGGTTGCGCATGCCCAACAGGTGATTCCGGACTGTCCACCACATGATTCTGGCACGTCTCAGAGGTGGTTCAGGCATGAGCGGCAGGTCATCCCAGAGAGTCCTCCAAGTGGTTCTGGCATAACACGCAGTTGATTTTGGCGTGTCTGGCAGGTTGTTCCGTTGTGCTTGGCAGGTGGTTCAGGCTTGGCCGGCAGGTGGTTCCAGACTGTCCAGGACGTGTTTCCAGCTTCTCCGGCAGGTGGTTCTGGTACGTCTGAGAGGTGGTTCCGCCATGGCTGGCAGGTGATTCCGGACCGTCCCCCAGGTGGTTCTGGCATAGCCAGCAGTTGATATTGGCCTGTCCGGCAGGTGGTTCCAGCGAGTCGAACAGGTGGCTCCGGCGTGCTCGGCAGGTGGTTCCGGCGTCTCCGGCACGTGGCTCTGGTGTGTCTGAGAGCTGGTTCCGGCATGTCCGGCAGATGATTCCGGAGTGTCCGCCAAGTGGTTCTGGCATACCCGGCTGGTGATTTTGACATGTCAGGTAGGTGGTTCCGGCGAGTCGAGCAGGTGGCTCCGGCGTGCTCGGCTGGTGCTTCCGGGGTCATTGGCACGGGGTTCTGGCATGTCTCAGATGTGGTTCATGCATGCCCGGCAAGTGATACCGGAGTGTTCGCAAAGTGGTTCTGGCATAGTCGGCAGGAGATTTTGGCATGTCCGGCAGGTGGTTCAGGCGAGTTGAGCAGGTGGTTCCAACGTGCTTGGCAGGTGCTTCCGGCGTCTCCGGCACGTGTTTCTGGCACATCTGACAGGTGGTTCCGGCATGCCCGAAAGGTGATTCCGGTCTGTCCGGTAGGTGGTTCCGGTGTGCACGGCATGTGGTTCTGGTACGTCTCAGAGGTGGTTGCGTATGCCCAACAGGTGATTCCGGACTGTCCGCCACGTGCTTCTGGCACGTCAAAGAGGTGGTTCCAACATGCCCTGCAGGTCATTTCGGAGAGTCGTCCAAGTGGTTCTGGCGTAGCCCGCAGTTGATTTTGGCGTGTCCGGCAGGTGGTTCCGCCGTGCTCGGCAGGTGGTTCAGGCATGGCCGTCACGTGGTTCCAGTCTGTCCAGGACGTGTTTCCAGCTTCTCCGGCAGGTGGTTCTGGTACGTCTGAGAGGTGGTTCCGCCATGGGTGGCAGGTGATCCCGGACCGTCCCCCAGGTGGTTCTGGCATAGCCAGCAGTTGATATTGGCCTGTCCGGCAGGTGGTTCCAGCGAGTCGAACAGGTGGCTCCGGCGTTCTTGGCAGGTGGTTCCGGTCTGTCCGGTAGGTGTTTCCGGTGTGTCTGGCACGTGCTTCCGGCACGTCTGAGAGGTGGTTCCGGCATGCGCGGCAGGTGATTCCGTAGTGTCCGCCAGGTGGTTCTGGCATACCCGGCAGGTGATTTTGGCGTGTCCGGCAGGTGGTTCTGGCGAGTCGAGCAGGTGGTTCCGGTGTGCTCGGCAGGTGCTTCCGGTGTCATTGACATGTGGTTCTGGCATGTCTTAGAGGTGGTTCCGGCATGCACGGCAGGTGAATCCGGAGTGTTCGCCAAGTGTTTCTGGCGTAGCCGGCAGGTGATTTTGCATGTCCCGCGGCCGTTCTGGCGAGTCGAACTGGTGGTTCCGGCGTGTCCGGCAGGTGGTTCCGGTCTGTCCGTCAGGTGGTTCTGTGGTGTCCGGCACGAGGTTCAGTCTGAGAGGCTGTGCCGGCTTGCCCCTCACGTGATTCCGGCTTGTCCCCGAAGTGGTGCTGGTGTAGCGGGCAGGTGATTTTGGCGTGTCCCGCAGGTGGTTCAGGCGAGTTGAGCAGGTGGTTGCGACGTGCTGGGCAGGTGCTTCCGGCGTCTCCGGCACGTGTTTCTGGCACATCTGACTGGTGGTTCCGGCATGCACAAAAGTTGATTCCGGTCTGTCCGGTAGGTGGTTCCGGCGTGCACGGCACCTGGTTCTGGTACGTCTCAGAGGTGGTTGCGTATTCCCAACAGGTGATTCCGGACTGTCCGCCACGTGCTTCTGGCACGTCTGAGAGGTGGTTCCAACATGCCCGGCAGGTCATTTCGGAGAGTCGTCCAAGTGGTTCTGGCGTAGCCCGCAGGTGATTTTGGCGTGTCGGGCAGGTGGTTCCGCCGTGCTCGGCAGGTGGTTCAGGCATGGCCGTCACGTGGTTCCAGTCTGTCCAGGACGTGTTTCCAGCTTCTCCGGCAGGTGGTTCTGGTACGTCTGAGAGGTGGTTCCGCCATGGCTGGCAGGTGAACCCGGACTGTCCCCCAGGTGGTTCTGGCATAGCCAGCAGTTGATATTGGCCTGTCCGGAAGGTGGTTCCATCAAGTCGAACAGGTGGCTCCGGCGTTCTTGGCAGGTGGTTCCGGTCTGTCCGGTAGGTGTTTCCGGCGTGTCTGGCATGTGCTTCCGGCACGTCTGAGAGGTGGTTCCGGCATGCGCGGCAGGTGATTCCGTAGTGTCCTCCAGGTGGTTCTGGCGTACCCGGCAGGTGATTTTGGCGTGTCCGGCAGGTGTTTTTGGCGAGTCGAGCAGGTGGCTCCGGCATGCTCGGCAGGTGCTTCCGGTGTCTCCGGCACTTGGTTCCGGTGTGTCTGAGAGCTGGTTCCGGCATGTCCGGCAGATGATTCCGGAGTGTCCGCCAAGTGGTTCTGGCATACCCAGCAGGTGATTTTGGCGTGTCAGGGAGGTGGTACCGGTGAGTCGAGCAGGTGGTTCCAGCGTGCTCAGCAGGTGGTTCAGGCGGTTGTGGCAGGTGGTATCTGTCTGTGCAGGGTGTGGTTCCAGCATCTCATGAACACGTTTCTGGCACGTCTGAGATGTGGTTCCGGCCCGCCCGACAGGTGTTTCCGCAGTGTCCGCCAAGCGGTTCTGGCGTAGTTGGCAGGTGATTTTGGCATGACTGGCAGGTGGTTCCAGCAAGCCTGGCAGGTGATTCCAAAGTGTTCACCAACTGGTTGTGGCGTAGCCGGCAGGTGATTTTTGCGTGATCGGCAGGTGGTTCTGGCGAGTCGAGCAGGTGGTTCCGGCGTGCTCGGCTGGTGCTTCCGGGGTCATTGGCACGGGGTACTGGCATGTCTGAGAGGTGGTTCCTGCATGCCCGGCAAGTGATTCCGGAGTGTTTGCCAAGTGGTTCTGGCATAGTCGGCAGGTGATTTTGGCATGTCCGGCAGGTGGTTCAGGCGAGTTGAGCAGGTGGTTCCAACGTGCTTGGCAGGTGCTTCCGGCGTCTCCGGCACGTGTTTCTGGCACATCTGACAGGTGGTTCCGGCATGCCCGAAAGGTGATTCCGGTCTGTCCGGTAGGTGGTTCCAGCCTGCACGGCATGTGGTTCTGGTACGTCTCAGAGGTGGTTGCGCATGCCCAACAGGTGATTCCGGACTGTCCGTCACATGGTTCTGGCACGTCTGAGAGGTGGTTCCGGCATGGCTGGCAGGTGATTCCGGACCGTCCCCCAGGTGGTTCTGGCATAGCCAGCAGTTGATATTGGCCTGTCCGGCAGGTGGTTCCAGCGAGTCGAACAGGTGGCACCGGCGTGCTCGGCAGGTGGTTCCGGTCTGTCCGGTAGGTGATTCCGGCGTGTCCGGCACGTGCTTGCGGCACGTCTGAGAGGTGGTTCCGGCATGCACGACAGGTGACTTCGGAGTGTCCGCCAGGTGGTTCTGGCGTACCAGGCAGGTGATTTTGGCGTGTCCGGCAGGTGTTTCTGGCGAGTCGAGCAGGTGGCTCCGGCATGCTCGGCAGGTGCTTCCGGCGTCTCCGGCACGTGGTTCTGGTGTGTCTGAGAGCTGGTTCCGGCATGTCCGGCAGATGATTCTGGAGTGTCCGCCAAGTGGTTCTGGCATACCCGGCTGGTGATTTTGGCATGTCAGGTAGGTGGTTCCGGCGAGTCGAGCAGGTGGCTCCGGCGTGCTCGGCAGGTTGTTCAGACGGGTTTGGCAGGTGTTTTCCGTCTGTTCGGGGTGTGGTTCCAGCATCTCATGCACATGGTTCTGGCACGTCTGAGATGTGATTCCAGCTGGCCCGACAGGTGTTTCCACAGTGTCCGCCAAGTGGTACTGGCATAGTTGGCAGGTGATTTTGGCATGACCAGCATGTGTTTCCAGCAAGCCCGGCAGGTGATTCCGAAGTGTTCCCCAGCTGGTTGTGGCGTAGCCGGCATGTGATTTTTGCGTGATCGGCAGGTGGTACTGGCGAGTCGAGCAGGTGGTTCCGGCGTGCTCGGCAGGTGCTTCCGGGGTCATTGGCACGTGGTTCTGGCATATCTGAGAGGTGGTTCCGGAATGCCCGGCAGGTGATTCCGGAGTGTTCGCCAAGTGTTTCCGGAGTACCCGGCAGGTGATTTTGCATGTCCAGCGGTGGTTCCGGCGTGTCCGGCAGGTGGTTCCGCTCTGTCCGGCAGGTGGTTCTGGCGTGTCCGGTACGAGGTTCTGGCACGTCTGAGAGGTGATTCCGGCATGCCCGACAGGTGATTCCGGAGTGTTCGCCAAGTGGTTCTGGCGTAGCCAGCAGATGATTTTGCATGTCCGGCAATGGTTCCGGTGAGTCGAGCCGGTGGTTCCGGCGTGTCCGGCAGGTGGTTCCGGTCTGTCCAGCAAGTGGTTCTGGGGTGTCCGGCACGAGGTTCTGGCACGTCTGAGAGGTTTGTTGGCATGCCCTTCACGTGATTCCGGCTTGTCAGCCAAGTAATTCTGGTGTAACGGGCAGGTGATTTTGGCGTGTCCGGCTGGTGGGACCGGTGAGTCAAGCAGGTGGTTCCGGCGAGTGTTTCCTATGTTTCCGGTCTGTCCGGGAGATGGTTCCGGCCTGTCCGGCACGGGCTTCTGGCACTTCTTAGAGGTTGTGCTGGCATGGCCGGCAGGAGATTCTGGAGTGTCCGCCAAGTGGTTCTGGCGTACCCGGCAGGTGATTTTGGCGTGTCCGGCAGGTGGTTCTGGTGAGTGGATCAGGAACTTCCGGCATTCTCGGCAGGTGCTTCCGCCGTCTCCGGCATGTGGTTGTGGCACCTCTGAGAGGTGGTTCCAGCATGCCCGGCTGGTGATTCCGGAGTGTTCGCCCAGTGGTTCTGGCATAGGCGGTAGGTGATTTTGGCGTGTCCAGCAGGTGGTTCTTCAGAGCTCGGCAGGTGCTACCGGCCTGTCCGGAACATGGTTCTTGCACGTCTGAGAGATGGTTCCGGCATGCCCGGCAGGTGATTCCGGAGTGTCTGACATGTGGTTCTGGCACCTCTGAGAGGTGGTTACGGCATGCTAGGCAGGAGGTTGCGGATTGTCTGCCGAGTGGTTCTCGCGTAGCCGGCAGGTGATTTAGGTGTGTCCAGCAGGTGGTTCTGGGGAGTGGATCAGGGGGTTCTGGCATGCTCGGAAGGTGGTACCGTCGTGTCCGGAACATGGTTCTGGCAAGTCTGAGAGGTGATTCCGGCATGTAGGACAGGTGATTCTGGCGTTTCGGCCAAGTCTTTCTGGCGTACCCGGCAGCTGATTTTGGCGTGTCCGGCAGGTGTTTCTTGCGATTCAAGAGGGGGCTCAGGCATGTTAAGCAGTTGATTCCGGCATGTCTGGCACGTGGTTCCGGTATGTCCTGGAGGTGGTTCCGGAGTGTCTGCCGAGGGGTTCTGGCATAGGCAGCAGGTGATTTTGGCGTGTCCGGCAGGTGGTTCTGGGGAGTGGATCAGGAACTTCCGGCATTCTCGGCACGTGCTTCCGCCGTCTCCGGCATGTGGTTGTGGCACCTCTGAGAGGTGGTTCCAGCATGCCCGGCATGTGATTCCGGAGTGATTGACAAATGGTTGTGGCGTAGCCGGCTGGGGATTCTGGCGTGTCCGGCAGGTGGTTCTGGCGAGTCTAGCAGGTGGTCCCGGCGTGTCCGGCAGGTGGTTCCGGTCTGTCCTGTAGGTGGTTTTGGAGTGTCTGCCGAGTGGTTCTGGCGTACCCGGCAGGTGATTTTGGCGTGTCCAGCAGATGGTTCTGGGGAGTGGAGCAGGTGGTCAGGCATGCTCATCAGGTGCTTCCGGCATCTCTGCCACGTTGTTCTGGTGTGTCTGAGAGCTGGTTCTGACATGTCCCGCAGATGATTCTGGAGTGTCCAACAAGTGGTTCTGGTATACCTGGCAGGTGATTTTGGCGTGTCAGGAAGGTGCTTCCGGCTAGTTTAGCAGCTGGATCAGGCCTGCTCGCCAGGTGGTTCAGGCGGGTCTGGCAGGTGGTTTCGGTCTGTTCAGGGTGTGGTTCCGGCATCTCAGGCACATGGTTCTGGCACGTCTGAGAGGTGGTTCCGGCCGGCCCGACAGGAGTTTCCATGGTGTCCGCCAAGTGGTTCTGGTGTAGCGGGCAGGTGATTTTAGCATGTCCGGCAGGTGGGACCGGTGAGTCAAGCAGGTGGTTCCGGCGAGTGTTGCCTGTGTTTTCGGTCTGTCCGGGAGATGGTTCCGGCCTGTCCGGCACGTGCTTCTGGAACTTCGGAGAGTTGTGCTGGCATGACTGGCAGGTGATTCTGGAGTGTCCGCCAAGTGGTTCTGGCGTAGCCGGCAGGAGATTTTGGCATGTCCGGCAGGTGGTTCTGGTGAGTGGATCAGGAACTTCCGGCATTCTCGGCAGGTGCTTCCGCCGTCTCCGGCATGTGTTTGTGGCACCTCTGAGAGGTGGTTCCAGCATGCCCGGCAGGTGATTCCGGAGTGTCCGACGAGTGGTTGTGGCGTAGCCGGCTGGGGATTCTGGCGTGTCCGGCAGGGGTTTCTTGCGAGTCAAGCAGTTGGTTCTGGCGTGCTCGGCAAGTGGTTCCGGAGTGTCCGACAAGTGAATGTGGCGTAGCCGGCGGGTGATTTTGGCGTGTCCGGCAGGTGGTTCTGGCGAGTCAAGCAGGTGGTCCCGGCGTGTCCGGCAGGTGGTTCAGGTCTGTCCTGGAGGTGGATCCGGAGTGTCTGCCGAGTGGTTCTGGCGTAGCAGGCAGGTGATTTTGGCGTGACCGTCAGGTGGTTGCGGCAAGCGCGGCAGGTGATTCCGAAGTGTTCACCAAATGGTTGTGGCGTAGCCGGCAGGTGATTTTGGCGTGTCCAGCAGGTGGTTCTGGCAAGTCGAGCAGGTGGTTCCGGTGTGCTCGGCAGTTGCTTCTGGACTCTCCAGCACGTGGTTGTGGCACCTCTGAGAGGTGGTTCCGGCATGCCATTCAGGTGATTCTGGAGTGTCTACCGAGTGATTCTGGCGTAGCCGTTGGGTGATTTTGGCGTGTCGAGCAGGTTGGTTCAGGGGAGTGGATCAGGTGGTTCCGGCATACTCGGCACGTGGTACCGCCGTGTCCGGAACATGGTTGTGGCAAGTCTGAGAGGTGGTTCCGCCTGCCCGACAGGTGATTCCGGAGTGTCCGCCAAGTGGTTCTGGCACACCCGGCAGGTGATGTTGGCGTGTCCGGCAGGTGGTTCAGGGGAGTGGATCAGGTGGTTCCGGCGAGCTTGGCAGGTGCTTCCGGCCTCTCCCTCACGTGGTTGTGGCACGTCTGAGAGATGGTTGCGGCATGCCCGGCAGGTGATTCCGGAGTCTCCGGCATGCGCTTCTTTCACCTCTGAGAGGTGGTTCCGGCATGCCCGTCATGTGATACCGGACTGTCTGCCGAGTGGTTCTGGTGTAGCCTGCAGGTGATATTGGTGTGTCCAGCAGGTGGTTCTGGGGAGTGGATCAGGTGGTTCCGGCATACTCGGCAGGTGGTACCGCCGTGTCCGGAACATGGTTCTGGAAAGTCTGAGAGGTGGTTCCGCCTGCCCGACAGGTGATTCCGGAGGGTGCACCAAGTGGTTCTGGCATACCCGGAAGGTGATTTTGGTGTGTCAGGTAGGTGGTTCCGGCGAGTCGAGCAGGTGGTTCCGGTGTGCTCGGCAGGTGGTTCACGCGGGTCTGGCAGGTGGTCTCGGCCTGTTTGGAGTGTGGTTCCGGCATCTCAGGCACATGGTTCTGGCACGTCTGAGAGGTGGTTCCGCCTGCCCGACAGGTGATTCCGGAGTGTCCGCCAAGTGGTTCTGGCATACCCGGCAGGTGATTTTGGCGTGTCAGGTAGGTGTTTCTGGCGAGTCGAGCAGGTGGTTCCGGCGTGCTCGGCAGGTGGTTCAGGCGCGTCTGGCAGGTGGTTTCCGTCTCTTCGGGGTGTGGTTCCGGCATCTCATGCACATGGTTCTGGCACGTCTGAGCTGTGGTTCCGGCTGGCCCGACAGGTGTTTCTGCAGTGTCGACAAGTGGTTCTGGCGTAGTTGGCAGGTCATTTTGGTATGACCGGAAGGTGGTTCCAGCAAGCCCGGCAGGTGATTCCGAAGTGTTCACCAACTGGTTGTGGCGTAGCCGGCAGGTGATTTTGGCGTGTCCGGCAGGTGGTTCTGGCGAGTGGAGCAGGTGGTTCCGGCATGCCCGGCATGTGATCCCGGAGTGTCCGACTAGTGGTTCTGGCGTAGCTGGCAGGTGATGTTGGCGTGACGGGCAGGTGTTTCCAGCAAGCCCGGCAGGTGATTCCGAAGTGTTCAACAGCTGGTTCAGTAATAGCCAGCAGGTGATTTTGGCGTGTCCAGCAGGTGGTTCTGGTCTGTCCAGCAGGTGGTTCTGGGGTGTCCGGCACGATGTTTTGGCACGTCTGAGACGTTGTGTCGGCATGCCCTTCACGTGATTCCGGCTTGTCCGCCAAGTGGTTCTTGTGTATCGGGCAAGTGATTTTGGTGTGACCGGCAGGTGGGACCGGTGAGTCAAGCAGGTGGTTCTGGCGAGTGTTTCCTGTCTTTCCGGGATGTCCGGGACATGGTTCCGGCCTGTCTGGCACGTGCTTCTGGCACTTCTGAGAGGTTGTGCTGGCATGCCCGGCAGGTGATTCTGGAGTGTCCGCCACCTGGTTCTGTCGTAGCCGGCAGGTAACTTTGGCATGTCCGGCATGTGGTTCTGTGGAGTCGATCAGGAACTTACGGCATTCTCGGCAGGTGCTTCCGCCGTCTCCGGCATGTGCTTGTGGCACCTCTGAGAGGTGGTTCCAACATGCCCGGCAGGTGAGTCCGGAGTGTCCGACAAGTGGTTGTGGCGTAGCCAGCTGGTGATTTTGGCGTGACAGGCAGGTGGTTGCAGCAAGCCCGGCAGGTGATTCCAAAGTGTTCACCAACTGGTTGTGGCATAGCCGGCAGGTGATTTTATCGTGTCCAGTACGTGGTTCTGGGGAGTGGAGCAGGTGGTTCCGGCGTGTTCGGCATGTGGTTCCGGCAGGTCCTGCAGGTGTTTGCAGTCTGTCCATGACATGGTTCCGGCATGCCCGCAAGGTGATTCTGGAGTGTCCACCAGGTGGCTTTGGCGTAGCCGGCATAGATTTTGGCCTGTGAGGCAGGTGGTTACGGCATGTCCAGCAGGTGGTTCCGGCGAGCTCGGCAGGTGCTTCCGGTCTCTACGGCAGGTGGTTGTGGCACGTCTCAGACGTGGTTCCGGCATGTCGGACAGGTGATTCCGGAGTGTCGGCCAAGTGTTCCTGTCGTCCGCGGCAGGTGATTTTGGCGTGTCCGGCAGGTGTTTCTTGCGATTCAAGAGGGGGCTCAGGCATGCTAAGCAGTTGATTCCGGCGTGTCCGGCACGTGGTTCCGGTATGTCCTGGAGGTGGTTCCGGAGTGTCTGCCGAGTGGTTCTGGCATAGGTAGCAGGTGATTTTGGCGTGTCCGGCAGGTGGTTCTGGGGAGTGGATCAGGAACTTCCGGCATTCTCGGCAGGTGCTTCCGCCGTCTCCGGCATGTGGTTGTGGCACCTCTGAGAGGTGGTTCCAGCATGCCCGGCAGGTGATTCCGGAGTGTCCGACAAGTGGTTGTGGCGCAGCCGGCTGGTGATTCTGGCGTGTCCGGCAGGTGGTTCTGGTGAGTCAAGCAGGTGGTCACGGCGTGTCCGGCAGGTGGTTCCGGTCTGTCCTGGAGGTGGTTCCGGAGTGTCTGCCGAGTGGTTCTGGCGTAGGCGGCAGGTGATTTTGGCGTGTCCAGCAGGTGGTTCTGGGGAGTGGAGCAGGAGGTTCCGGCATACTCGGCAGGTGGTTCCGGCGTGTCCGGCACATGGTTCTGTTACGTCTGCGAGGTGGTTCCGGCATGCCCGGCAGGTGATCCCAGAGAGTCCTCCAAGTGGTTCTAGGGTACCCTGCAGGTGTTTCTGGTGTGTCTGGCAGGTGGTTCTGGTGAGTCGAGCAGGTGGTTCCGGCGTGCTCGGCAGGTGGTTCCGACAGGTCCGGCAGGTGTTTGCCGTCTGTCCATGACGTGGTTCCGGCATGCCCGCAAGGTGATTCATGAGTGTCCACCAAGTGGTTTTGGCGTAGCCGGCATATGATTTTGGCATGTGCGGCAGGTGGTTCCGGCATGTCCAGCAGGTGGTTCCTGCGAGCTCTGCAGTTGCTTCAGGTCTCTCCGGCACGTGGTTGTGGCACGTCTTTTGAGATGGTTCCGGCATGCCCGGCAGGTGATTCCGGAGTGTCCGGCATGTGGTTCTGGCACCTCTGAGAGGTGGTTCCGGCATGCCCGGCAGATGATTCCGGAGTGTCTGCCGAGTGGTTCTAGCGTAGCCAGCAGGTGATTTTGGCGTGTCCAGCAGGTGGTTCTGGGGAGTGGATCAGGTGGTTCCAGCATACTCGGCAGGTGGTACCGGCATGTCCGGAACATGGTTCTGTCAAGTCTGAGAGGTGGTTCCGGCATGCCCGACAGGTGATTCCGGAGTGTCCGCCAAGTGGTTCTGGCGTACCCCGCAGGTGATTTTGGCGTGTCCGGCAGGTGTTTCTTGCAAGTCGAGCAGCTGGCTCAGGCATGCTCAGCAGGTGCTTCCGGCGTTTCCGGCACGTGGTTCTGGGGTGTCTGAGAGCTGGTTCTGGCATGTCCGGCAGATGATTCTGGAGTGTCCGCCAAGTGGTTCTGGCGTAGGTGGCAGGTGATGTTGGCGTGACCGGCAGGAGGTTCCAGCAAGCCCAGCAGGTGATTCCGAAGTGTTCACCCACTGGTTGTGGAGTAGCCGGCAGGTGGTTCCGGCATGCCTGGCATTTGATTCCGGAGTGTTCACAAAGTGTTTCTGGCGTAGCGTGCAGGTGATTTTGCATGTCCGGTGGTGGTTCCGGCGAGTAGATCCGGTGGTTCCTCATGTCTGGCAGGTGGCTCAGGCATGCTCAGCAGGTGATTCCGGCGTCTCTGGCTTGTGGTTCTGGGGTGTCTGAGAGCTGATTCTGGCATGTCTGGCAGATGGTTCCGGAGTGTCCACCAACTGGTTCTGGCATACCCAGCAGGTGATTTTGGCATGTCAGGTAGGTGGTTCCAGCGAGTCGAGCAGGTGGATCACGCGTGCTCGGCAGGTGGTTCAGGCGGGTCTGGCAGGTGGTTTCGGTCTGTTCGGGGTGTGGTTCCGGCATCTCAGGCACATGGTTCTGGCACATCTGAGAGGTGGTTCTGGCCGGCCCGACAGGTGTTTCCATGGTGTCCGCCAAGTGGTTCTGGCGTAGGTGGCAGGTGATGTTGGCGTGACCGGCAGGAGGTTCCAGCACCCCAGCAGGTGATTCCGAAGTGTTCAGCCACTGGTTGTGGCGTAGCCGGCAGGTGATTTTGGCGTGTCCGGCAGGTGGTTCTGGGGAGCAGATCAGGAACTTCCGGCATTCTCGGCAGGTGGTTCCGGCGTGTCCGGCACATGGTTCTGGCACGTCTGAGAGTTGGTTCCGGCATGCCTGGCAGTGATCCCCGAGAGTCCTCCAAGTGATTCTGGCGTATCCCGCAGGTGTTTCTGGTGTGTCCGGCAGGTGGCTCTGGAGAGTCGAGCAGGTGGTTCCGGCGTGCTCGGCAGGTGGTTCCGGCAGGTCCGGCAGGTGTTTGCCGTCTGTCCATGACGTGGTTCTGGCATTCCCGCAAGGTGATTCTGGAGTGTCCACCAAGTGGTTTTGGCGTAGCCGGCATATGATTTTGGCTTGTGAGGCAGGTGGTTCCGGCGAGCTCAGCAGGTGCTTCCGGTCTCTCCGGCACGTGGTTGTGGCACGTCTGAGAGATGTTTCCGGCATGCCCGACAGGTGATTCCGGAGTCTCTGGCATGTGGTTCTGGCACCTCTGCGAGGTGGTTCTGGCATGCTCGGCAGGTGATTCTGGAGTCTCCGGCATGTGGTTCTGGCACCTCTGAGAGGTGGTTCTGGCATGCTCGGCAGGTGATTCTGGAGTCTCCGGCATGTGGTTGTGGCACCTCTGAGAGGTGGTTCCAGCAAGCCTGGCAGGTGATTCCGGAGTGTCTGCCGAGTGGTTCTGGCATAGCCGGTAGCTGGTGTTGGCGTGTCCAGCAGCTGGTTCCGGCGAGCTCGGCAGGTGGTACCGGCCTGTCCGGAACATGGTTCTGGCACGTCTGAGAGATGGTTCCGGCATGCCCGGCAGGTGATTCCGGAGTGTACGGCATGTGGTTCTGGCACCTCTGAGAGGTGGTTCCGGCATGCTAGGTAGGTGGTTCCGGATGGTCTGCCGAGTGGTTCTGGCGTAGCCGGCAGGTGATTCTGGCGTGTCCAGCAGGTGGTTCTGGGGAGTGGATCAGGTGGTTCCGGCATACTCAGCAGGTGGTACCGGCGTGTCCGGAACATGGTTCTGGCAAGTCTGAGAGGTGGTTCCGGCATGCCCGGCAGGTGATTCCGGAGTGTTCACCAAGTGGTTCTGGCGTAGCCGGCAGGTGATTTTGCATGTCCGGCGGTGGTTCCGGCGAGTCGAGCCGGTGGTTCCAGCGTGTCCGGCAGGTGGTTCCAGTCTGTCCTGCAGGTGGTTCTGGCGTGTCCGGCACGAGGTTCTGGCATGTCTGAGAGGTGGTTCCGGCATTCCCGACAGGTGATTCCACAGTGTCCGCCACGTGGTACTGGCATACCCGGCAGGTGATTTTGGCGTGTCAGGTAGGTTGTTCCGGACAGTCGAGTAGGTGGTTCCGGCGTGCTCGGCAGGTGGTTCAGGCGGGTCTGGCAGGTGGTTTCGGTCTGTTCGGGGTGTGGTTCCGGCATCTCACGCACATGGTTCTGGCACGTCTGAGAGGTGGTTCCGGCCGGCCCGACAGGTGTTTCCATGGTGTCCGCCAAGTGGTTGTGGCATAGCTGGCAGGTGATGTTGGTGTGACCGGCAGGTGGTTTTAGCAAGCCCAGCAGGTGATTCCGAAGTGTTCACCAAATGGTTGTGGCGTAGCCGGCAGGTCATTTTGGTGTGTCCAGCAGGTGGTTTTGGCGAGTCGAGCAGGTGGTTCTGGCGTGCTCGGCAGGTGCTTCCGGTGTCATTGGCATGTGGTTCCTTCATGTTTGAAAGGTGGTTCCGCCATGCCCTGCAGGTTATTCCGGAGTGTTCGGCAAGTGGTTCTGGCGTAGCCGGCAGGTGATTTTGCATGTCCGGCAATGGTTCCGTCGAGTTGAGACGGTGGTTCCGGCGTGTCCGGCAGGTGGTTCTGGTCTGTCCAGCAGGTGGTTCTGGGGTGTCCTGAACGAGGTTCTGGCACGTGTGAGAGGTTGTGTCGGCATGCACTACACGTGATTCCGGCTTGTCGGCCAATTGGTTCTGGTGTAGCGGGCAGGTGATTTTGGTGTGTCCGGCAGGTGGGACCGGTGAGTCAAGCAGGTGGTTCCGGCGAGTGTTTCCTGTGTTTCCGGTCTTTGCAGGAGATGGTTCCGGCCTGTCCGGCATGTGCTTCTGGCACTTCTGAGACGTTGTGCTGGCATGCCCGGAAGGTGATTTGGAGTGTCCACCAAGTGGTTCTGGCGTAGCCGGCAGGTGATTTTGGCGTGTCCGGCAGGTGTTTCTTGCGATTCAAGAGGGGGCTCAGGCATGCTAAGCAGTTGATTCCGGCGTGTCCGGCACGTGGTTCCGGTATGTCCTGGAGGTGGTTCCGGAGTGTCTGCCGAGTGGTTCTGGCGTAGCCGGCAGTTGATTTTGGCGTGTCCGGCAGGTGGTTCTGGGGAGTGGATCAGGAACTTCCGGCATTGTCGGCTGGCGCATCGCCGTCTCCGGCATGTGGTTGTGGCACCTCTGAGAGGTGGTTCCAGCATGCCTGGCAGGTGATTCTGGAGTGTCCGACAAGTGGTTGTGGCGTAGCCGGCTGGGGATTCTGGTGTGTCCGGCAGGTGGTTCTGGCGAGTCAAGCATGTGGTCCCAGCGTGTCCGGCAGGTGGTTCCGGTCTGTCCTGGAGGTGGTTCCGGAGAGTCTGCCGAGTGGTTCTGGCGTAGCCGGCAGGTGATTTTGGCGTGTCCAGCAGGTGGTTCTGGGGAGTGGAGCAGGTGGTTCCGGCATACTCGGCAGGTGGTTCCGGCGTGTCCGGCACATGGTTCTGGCACGTCTGAGAGGTGGTTCCGGCATGCCCGGCAGGTGATCCCGGAGAGTCCTCCAAGTGGTTCTGGTGTACCCCGCAGGGGTTTCTGGTGTGTCTGGGAGGTGGCTCTGGTGAGTCGAGCAGGTGGTTCCGGCGTGCTCGGCAGGTGGTTCCGGCACGTCCGGCAGGTGTTTGCCGTCTGTCCATGACGTGGTTCCGGCATGCCCGCAAGGTGATTCTGGAGTTTCCACCAAGTGGTTTTGGCGTAGCCGGCATATGATTTTGGCCTGTGAGGCAGGTGGTTCCGGCATGTCCAGCAGGTGGTTCCGGCGAGCTCGGCAGTTGCTTCAGGTCTCTCCGGCACGTGGTTGTGGCACGTCTGAGAGATGCTTCCGGCATGCCCGGCAGGTGATTCCGGAGTGTCCGGCATGTGGTTCTGGCACCTCTGAGATGTGGTTCCGGAATGCCTGGCATGAGATTCCGGAGTGTCTGCCGAGTGGTTCTGGCGTAGCCGGCAGTTGATTTTTGCGTGTCCAGTAGGTTGTTCTGGGGAGTAGATCTGATGGTTCCAGCATACTCGGCTGGTGGTACCGGCGTGTCCAGAACATGGTTCTGGCAAGTCTGAGAGGTGGTTCCGCCTGCCCGACAGGTGATTCCGGAGTGTACACCAAGTGTTTCTGGCGTACCCGGAATGTGATTTTGGCATGTCCGACACATGCTTCTTTCGAGTCGAGCAGGTGGCTCAGGCATGCTCAGCTGGTGCTTCCGGCATCTCTGGCCCTTGGTTCTGGTGTGTCTGAGAGCTGGTTATGGCATGTCCGGCAGATGATTCCGGATTGTCCACCAGGTGGTTCTGGTATACCTGGCAGGTGATTTTGGCGTGTCCAGCAGGTGGTTCCGACGAGCTCGGCAGGTGGTACCGGCGTGTCCGGAACATGGTTCTGGCACGTCTGAGAGATGGTTCTGGCATGGCCGGCAGGTGACTCCGGAGTGTCTGGCATGTGGTTCTGGCACGTCTGAGAGGTGGTTCCGGCATGCCTGACAGGTGATTCCGGAGTGTCGGCCAAGTGGTCCTGGCGTACCCTGCAGGTGATTTTGGCGTGTCCCGCAGGTGTTTCTTGCGAGTCGAGCAGCTGGCTCAGGCATGCTCAGCAGGTGCTTCCGGGGTTTCCGGCACGTGGTTCTTGAGTGTCTGAGAGCTGGTTCTGGCATGTCCGGCAGATGATTCCGGAGTGTCCGCCAATTGGTTCAGGTGTAGCTGGCAGGTGATGTTGGCGTGATCGGCAGGTGGTTCCAACCAGCCCGGCAGGTGATTCTGAAGTGTTCACCAACTGGTTGTGGCGTAGCCGGCAGGTGATTTTGGCGTGTCCGGCAGGTGGTTCTGGCGATTCGAGCAAGTGGTTCCGGCGTGCTCGGCAGGTGCTTCCGGTGTCATTGGCATGTGGTTCTGGCATGTCTTAGAGGTGGTTCCGGCATGCACGGCAGGTGGTTCCGGCAGGTCCGGCAGGTGTTTGCCGTCTGCCCATGATCTGGTTCCGGCATGTCCGCAAGGTGATTCTGCAGTGTCCACCAAGTGGTTTTGGCGTAGCCGGCATATGACTTTGGCCTGTGAGGCAGGTGGTTCCGGCATGTCCAGCAGGTGGTTCCGGCGAGCTCTGCAGGTGCTTCCGGTCTCTCCAGCACGTGTTTGTGGCACGTCTGAGCGATGGTTCCGGCATGCCCGGCAGGTGATTCCGGAGTCTCCGGCATGTGGTTCTGGCACCTCTGAGAGGTGGTTCCGGAATGCCTGGCATGTTTCAGGAGTGTCTGCCGAGTGGTTCTTGCGTTACCGGCAGTTGATTTTGGCGTGTCCAGTAGGTGGTTCTGGGGAGTGGATCAGCTGGTTCCAGCATACTCGGCAGGTGGTACCGACGTGTCCAGAACATGGTTCTGGCACGTCTGAGAGGTGGTCCCGGCATGCCCGGCAGGTGATTCTGGAGTGTCAGGCATGTAGTTCTGGCACCTCTGAGAGGTGGTTCCGTCATGCCGGGCAGGTGAATCTCGAGTGTCTGCCAAGAGGTTCTGGCGTAGCCGGCAGGTGATTTAGGTGTGTCCAGCAGGTGGTTCTGGGGAGTGGATCAGGGGGTTCTGGCATGCTCGGCAGTTGGTACCGGCGTGTCCGGAACATGGTTCTGGCAAGTCTGAGAGGTGATTCCGGCATGTCAGACAGGTGATTCCGGAGTGTCGGCCAAGCGTTTCTGGCGTACCCGGCAGGTGATTTTGGCGTGTCCGGCAGGTGTTTCTTGCGATTCAAGAGGGGGCTCAGGCATGCTAAGCAGTTGCTTCCGGCGTGTCCGGCACGTGGTTCTGGAGTGTCTGAGAGCTGGTTCTGGCATGTCCGGCAGATGATTCCGGAGTGTCCGCCAAGTGGTTCTGGCGTAGCTGGCAGGTGATGTTGGCGTGACAGGACGGTGGTTGCAGCAAGCCCGGCAGGTGATTCCAAAGTGTTCACCAACTGGTTGTGGCATAGCCGGCAGGTGATTTTGGCGTGTCCAGCAGCTGGTTCTGGGGAGTGGAGCAGCTGGTTCCGGCGTGTTCGGCAGGTGCTTCTGCTGTCATTGGCATGTGGTTCTGGCATGTCTGAGAGTTGGTTCCAGCATGCCTGGCAGGTGATTCCGAGCTGTTCGCCTAGTGGTTCTGGCGTAGCCGGCAGGTGATTTTGCATGTCCTGCGGCCGTTCCGGCGAGTCGACCCGGTGGTTCTGGCGTGTCCGGCAGGTGGTTCCGGTCTGTCTGGTATGTGGTTCTGGGGTGTCCGACACGAGGTTCTGGCACGTCTGAGAGGTTGTGTCGGCATGCCCTTCACGTGATTCCGGCGTGTCCGGCACGTGGTTCTGGTGTGTCTGAGAGCTGGTTCTGGCATGTCCGGCAGATGATTCCGGAGTGTCCACCAAGTGGTTCTGGCATACCCAGCAGGTGATTTTGGCATGTCAGGTAGGTGGTTCCGGCGAGTCGAGCAGGTGCTTCCGGCGTGCTCAGCAGGTGGTTCAGGCGGGTCTGGCAGGTGGTTTCGGTCTGTTCGGGGTGTGGTTCCGGCATCTCAGGCACATGGTTCTGGCACGTCTGAGAGGTGGTTCCGGCTGGCCCGACAGGTGTTTCCATGGTGTCCGCCAAGTGGTTCTGGAGTAGGTGGCAGGTGATGTTGGCGTGACCGGCAGGAGGTTCCAGCAAGCCCAGCAGGTGATTCCGAAGTGTTCACCCACTGGTTGTGGAGTAGCCGGCAGGTGGTTCCGGCATGCCCGGCAGGTGATTCCGGAGTGTTCGCAAAGTGTTTCTGGCGTAGCGTGCAGGTGATTTTGCATGTCCGGCAGTGGTTCCGGCGAGTCGAGCCGGTGGTTCCGGTGTGTCCGGCAGGTGGTTCCGGTCTGTCCAGCAGGTGGTTCTGGGGTGTCCGGCACGAGGTTCTGGCACGTGTGAGAGGTTGTGTCGGCATGCCATTCACGTGATTCCGGCGTGTCCGGCACGTGATTCTGGTGTGCCTGAGAGCTGGTTCTGGCATGTCCGGCAGATGATTCCAGAGTTTCCACCAAGTGGTTCTGGCGTAGCCGGCAGGTGATTTTGTCGTGTCCGGCAGGTGGTTCTGTGGAGTGGATCAGGATCTTCCGGCTTTCTCGGCAGGTGCTTCCACCGTCTCCGGCATGTGTTTGTGGCACCTCTGAGAGGTGGTTCCATCATGCCCGGCAGGTGATTCCGGAGTGTCCAACAAGTGGTTGTGGCATACCCAGCTGGTGATTTTGGTGTGTACGGCAGGTGGTTCTGGCGAGTCAAGCAGGTGGTTCCGGCGTGTCCGGCAGGTGGTTCCGGCGTGTCCGGCACATGGTTCTGGCACGTCTGAGAGGTGGTTCCGGCATGCCCGGCAGGTGATCCCGGAGAGTCCTCCAAGTGGTTCTGGCGTACCCCGCAGGTGTTTCTGGTGTGTCCGGCAGGTGGCTCTGGTGTGTCGAGCAGGTGGTTCCGGCGTTCTCGGCAGGTGGTTCCGGCGTTTCCGGCACGTGGTTCTAGTGTGTCTGAGAGCTGGTTCTGGCATGTCCGGCAGATGATTCCGGAGTGTCCACCAAATGGTTCTGGAATACCCGGCAGGTGATTTTGGCATGTCAGGTAGGTGGTTCCGGTGAGTCGAGTAGGTGGTTCCGGCGTGCTCAGCAGGTGGTTCAGGCGGGTCTGGCAGGTGGTTTCGGTCTTTTTGGGGTGTGGTTCCGGCATCTCAGGCACATGGTTCTGGCACGTCTGAGAGGTGGTTACGGCTGGGCCAAGAGGTGTTTCCATGTTGCCCGCCAAGTGGTTCTGGCATAGCTGGCAGGTGATGTTGGCGTGACCGGCAGGTGGTTCCAGCCAACCCGGCAGGTGATTCAGAAGTGTTACCAAATGGTTGTGGAGTAGCCAGCAGTTGATTTTGGCGTGTCCAGCAGGTGGTTTTGGCGAGTCGAGCAGGTGGTTCGGGCGTGCTCGGCATGTGCTTCCGGTGTCATTGGCATGTGGTTCCGGCATGTCTGAGAGGTGGTTCCGCCATGCCCGACAGGTGATTCCGGAGTGTCTGCCGAGTGGCTCTGGCGTGGCCGGCAGGTGATTTTGGCGTGTCCAGCAGGTGGTTCCGGCGAGCTCAGCAGGTGGTACCGGTGGGTTCGGAACATGGTTCTGGCACGTCTGAGAGATGGTTCCGGCATGCCCAGCTGGTGATTCCGTAGTGTTCCCCAAGTGGTTCTGGCGTAGCCGGCAGGTGATTTTGCATGTCCGGCAGTGGTTCCGGCGACTCGAGCCGGTGACTCCGGCGTGTCCGGCCTGTGTTTCCGGTCTGTCCGGCAGGTGGTTCTGGCGTGTCTGGCACGAGGTTCTGGCACGTCTGAGAGGTGGTTCCGGCATGCCCAACAGTTGATTCCGGAGTGTCCGCCACGTGGTTCTGGCGTACCCGGCAGGTGATTTTGGCGTGTCTTGCAGGTGTTTCTTGTCAGTCGAGCATGTGGCTCAGGCATGCTCAGCAGGTGCTTCCGGCGTGTCCGGCACGTGGTTCTGGTGTGTCTGAGAGTTGGTTCTGGCATGTCCGGCAGATGATTCCGGAGTGTCCACCAAGTGGTTCTGGCATACCCGGCAGGTGATTTTGGCGTGTCAGGTAGGTGGTTCCGGCGAGTCGAGCCGGTGGTTCCGGCGTGTCCGGCAGGTGGTTCCGGTCTGTCCAGCAGGTGGTTCTGGGGTGTCCGGCACGAGGTTCTGGCACGTGTGAGAGGTTGTGTCGGCATGCCCTTCACGTGATTCCGGCTTGTCCGCCAAGTGGTTCTGGTGTAGCGGGCAGGTGATTTTGGCGTGTCCGGCAGGTGGGACCGGTGAGTCAAGCAGGTGATTCCGGCGAGTGTTTCCTGTGGTTCCGGTCTGTCCGGGAGATGGTTCCGGCATGTCTGGCATGTGCTTCTGGCACTTCTGCGTGGTTGGGCTGGCATGCCCGGAAGGTGATTCTGGAGTATCCACAAAGTGGTTGTGGCGTAGCCGTCACGTGATTTTGGTGTGTCCGGCAGGTGGTTCTGTGGAGTGGATCAGGAACTTCCGGCATTCTCGGCAGGTGCTTCCGCCGTCTCCAGCATGTGGTTGTGGCACCTCTGAGAGGTGGTTCCAGCATGCCCGGCATGTGATTCCGGAGTCTCCGGCATGTGGTTCTGGCTCCTCTGAGAGGTGGTTCCGGAATGCCTGACATGTGATTCCGGAGTGTCTGCCGAGTGGTTCTGGCATAGCCGGCAGGTGATTTGGGCGTGTCCAGTAGGTGGTTTTGGAGAGTCGAGCAGGTGGTTCTGGCATGCTTGGCGGTTGTTTCCGGTGTCATTGGCATGTGTTTCCGACATGTCTGAGAGGTGGTTCCGCCGTGCCTGGCAGGTGATTCCGGAGTGTCCGCCATGTGTTTCTGGCGTACACGGCACGTGATTTTGGCATGTCCAACAGGTGTTTCTTGCGATTCGAGCAGGTGGCTCAGGCATGCTCAGCTGGTGCTTCCGGTGTCTCTGGCACGTGGCTCTGGTGTGTCTGAGAGCTGGTTCTGGCATGTCCGGTGATGATTCCGGAGTGTCCACCAAGTGGTTCTGGTATAGCTGGCAGGTGATTTTGGCGTGTCAGGAAGGTGGTTCCGGCTAGTTGAGCACGTGGATCAGGCGTGCTTGCCAGGGGGTTCAGGCGGGTCTGGCAGGTGGTTTCGGTCTGTTCGGGGTGTGGTTCCGGCATCTCAGGCACATGGTTCTGGCACATCTGAGAGGTGGTTCCGGCCAGCCCCACAGGTGTTTCTGGAGTGTCCGCCAACTGGTTCTGGCGTAGCTGGCAGGTGATGTTGACGTGACCGGCAGGTGGTTCCGACGAGCTCGGCAGGTGGTACCGGCGTGTCCGGAACATGGTTCTGGCACGTCTGAGAGATGGTTCCGGCATGGCCGGCAGGTGACTCCGGAGTGTCAGGCATGTGGTTCTGGCACGTCTGAGAGGTGGTTCCGGCATGCCCGGCAGGTCATCCCAGAGAGTCCTCCAAGTGGTTCTGGCATAACACGCAGGTGATTTTGGCGTGTCTGGCAGGTTGTTCCGTTGTGCTTGGCAGGTGGTTCAGGCTTGGCCGGCAGGTGGTTCCAGACTGTCCAGGACGTGTTTCCAGCTTCTCCGGCAGGTGGTTCTGGTACGTCTGAGAGGTGGTTCCGCCATGGCTGGCAGGTGATTCCGGACCGTCCCCCAGGTGGTTCTGGCATAGCCAGCAGTTCATATTGGCCTGTCCGGCAGGTGGTTCCAGCGAGTCGAACAGGTGGCTCCGGCGTGCTCGGCAGATGGTTCCGGTCTGTCCGGTAGGTGATTCCGGCGTGTCCGGCACGTGCTTCCGGCACGTCTGAGAGGTGGTTCCGGCATGCGCGACTGGTGATTTCGGAGTGTCCGCCAGGTGGTTCTTGCATACGCGGCAGGTGATTTTGGCGTGTCCGGCAGGTGTTTCTGGCGAGTCGAGCAGGTGGCTCCGGCATGCTCGGCAGGTGCTTCCGGCGTCTGCGGCACGTGGTTCTGGTGTGTCTGAGAGCTGGTTCCGGCATGTATGGCAGATGATTCCGGAGTGTCCGCCAAGTGGTTCTGGCATACCCGGCTGGTGATTTTGGCATGACTGGCAGGTGGTTCCAGCAAGCCTGGCAGGTGATTCCAAAGTGTTCACCAACTGGTTGTGGTGTAGCCGGCAGGTGATTTTTGCGTGATCGGCAGGTGGTTCTGGCGAGTCGAGCAGGTGGTTCCGGCGTGCTCGGCTGGTGCTTCCGGGGTCATTGGCACGGGGTTCTGGCATGTCTGAGAGGTGGTTCCTGCATGCCCGGCAAGTGATTCCGGAGTGTTCGCCAAGTGGTTCTGGCATAGTCGGCAGGTGATTTTGGCATGTCCGGCAGGTGGTTCAGGCGAGTTGAGCAGGTGGTTCCAACGTGCTTGGCAGGTGCTTCCAGCGTCTCCGGCACGTGTTTCTGGCACATCTGACAGGTGGTTCCGGCATGCCCGAAAGGTGATTCCCGTCTGTCCGGTAGGTGGTTCCAGCCTGCACGGCATGTGGTTCTGGTACGTCTCAGAGGTGGTTGCGCATGCCCAACAGGTGATTCCGGACTGTCCGCCACATGGTTCTGGCACGTCTGAGAGGTGGTTCCGGCATGCCCGGCAGGTCATCCCAGAGAGTCCTCCAAGTGGTTCTGGCATAACACGCAGGTGATTTTGGCGTGTCTGGCAGGTTGTTCCGTTGTGCTTGGCAGGTGTTTCAGGCTTGGCCGGCAGGTCGTTCCAGACTGTCCAGGACGTGTTTCCAGCTTCTCCGGCAGGTGGTTCTGGTACGTCTGAGAGGTGGTTCCGCCATGGCTGGCAGGTGATTCCGGACCGTCCCCCAGGTGGTTCTGGCATAGCCAGCAGTTGATATTGGCCTGTCCGGCAGGTGGTTCCAGCGAGTCGAACAGGTGGCTCCGGCGTGCTCGGCAGGTGGTTCCGGTCTGTCCGGTAGGTGATTCCGGCGTGTCCGGCACGTGCTTCCGGCACGTATGAGAGGTGGTTCCGGCATGCGCGACAGGTGATTTCGGAGTGTCCGCCAGGTGCTTCTGGCGTACCCGGCAGGTGATTTTGGCGTGTCCTGCAGCTGTTTCTGGCGAGTCGAGCAGGTGGCTCCGGCATGCTCGGCAGGTGCTTCCGGCGTCTCCGGCACTTGGTTCTGGTGTGTCTGAGAGCTGGATCCGGCATGTCCGGCAGATGATTCCGGAGTGTCCGCCAAGTGGTTCTGGCATACCCGGCTGGTGATTTTGGCATGTCAGGTAGGTGGTTCCGGCGAGTCGAGCAGGTGGCTGCGGCGTGCTCGGCAGCTTTTTCAGACGGGTCTGGCAGGTGTTTTCCGTCTGTTCGGGGTGTGGTTCCAGCATCTCATGCACATGGTTCTGGCACGTCTGAGATGTGGTCGCGGCCGGCCCGACAGGTGTTTCCACAGTGTCCGCCAAGTGGTACTGACGTAGTTGGCAGGTGATTTTGGCATGACCGGCAGGTGGTTCCAGCAAGCCCGGCAGGTGATTCCGAAGTGTTCACCAACTGGTTGTGGCGTAGCCGGCAGGTGATTTTTGCGTGTCCGGCAGGCGGTTCTGGCGAGTCGAGCAGGTGGTTCCGGCGTGCTCGGCAGGTGCTTCCGGGGTCATTGGCACGTGGTTCTGGCATATCTGAGAGGTGGTTCCGGCATGCCCGGCAGATGATTCCGGAGTGGTCGCCAAGTGTTTCCGGCGTAGCCGGCAGGTGATTTTACATGTCCAGCGGTCGTTCCGGCGGGTCGAGCCGGTGGTTCCGGCGTGTCCGGCAGGTGGTTCCGGTCTGTCCGGCAGGTCGTTCTGTGGTGTCCGGCACGAGGTTCAGTCTGAGAGGCTGTGCCGGCATGCCCCTCACGTGATTCTGGCTTGTCCCCGAAGTGGTGCTGGTGTAGCGGGCAGGTGATTTTGGCATGTCCTGCAGGTGGTTCAGGCGAGTTGAGCAGGTGGTTGCGACGTGCTCGGCAGGTGCTTCCGGCGTCTCCGGCACGTGTTTCTGGCACATCTGACAGGTGGTTCCGGCATGCCCAAAAGTTGATTCCGGTCTGTCTGGTAGGTGGTTCCGGCGTGCTCAGCACGTGGTTCTGGTACGTCTCAGAGGTGGTTGCGTATGCCCAACAGGTGATTCCGGACTGTCCGCCACGTGCGTCTGGCACGTCTGAGAGGTGGTTCCAACATGCCCGGCAGGTCATTTCGAGAGTCGTCCAAGTGGTTCTGGCGTAGCCCGCAGGTGATTTTGGCGTGTCCGTCAGGTGGTTCCGCCGTGCTCGGCAGGTGGTTCAGGCATGGCCGTCACGTGGTTCCAGTCTGTCCAGGACGTGTTTCCAGCTTCTCCGGCAGGTGGTTCTGGTACGTCTGAGAGGTGGTTCCGCCATGGCTGGCAGGTGATCCCGGACTGTCCCCCAGGTGGTTCTGGCATAGCCAGCAGTTGATATTGGCCTGTCCGGCAGGTGGTTCCAGCGAGTCGAACAGGTGGCTCCGGCGTTCTTGGCAGGTGGTTCCGGTCTGTCCGGTAGGTGTTTCCGGCGTGTCTGGCACGTGCTTCCGGCACGTCTGAGAGGTGGTTCCGGCATGTGTGGCAGGTGATTCCGTAGTGTCCGCCAGGTGGTTCTGGCATACCCGGCAGGTGATTTTGGCGTGTCCGGCAGGTGTTTCTGGCGAGTCGAGCAGGTGGCTCCGGCATGCTCGGCAGGTGCTTCCGGCGTCTCCGGCACGTGGTTCTGGTGTGTCTGAGAGCTGGTTCCGGCATGTCTGGCAGATGATTCCGGAGTGTCCGCCAAGTGGTTCTGGCATACCCAGCTGGTGATTTTGGCGTGTCAGGGAGGTGGTACCGGTGAGTCGAGCAGGTGGTTCCGGCGTGCTCAGCAGGTGGTTCAGGCGGTTCTGGCAGGTGGTATCCGTCTGTTCGGGGTGTGGTTCCAGCATCTCATGAACACGTTTCTGGCACGTCTGAGATGTGGTTCCGGCCGGCCCGACAGGTGTTTCCGCAGTGTCCGCCAAGCGGTTCTGGCGTAGTTGGCAGGTGATTTTGGCATGACCGGCATGGGGTTCCAGCAAGCCTGGCAGGTGATTCCAAAGTGTTCACCAACTGGTTGTGGCGTAGCCGGCAGGTGATTTTTGCGTGATCGGCAGGTGGTTCTGGCGAGTCGAGCAGGTGGTTCCGGCGTGCTCGGCTGGTGCTTCCGGGGTCATTGGCACGGGGTTCTGGCATGTCTGAGAGGTGGTTCCTGCATGCCCGGCAAGTGATTCCGGAGTGTTCGCCAAGTGGTTCTGGCATAGTCGGCAGGTGATTTTGGCATGTCCGGCAGGTGGTTCAGGCGAGTTGAGCAGGTGGTTCCAACGTGCTTGGCAGGTGCTTCCGGCGTCTCCGGCACGTGTTTCTGGCACATCTGACAGGTGGTTCCGGCATGCCCGAAAGGTGATTCCGCTCTGTCCGGTAGGTGGTTCCAGCCTGCACGGCATGTGGTTCTGGTACGTCTCAGAGGTGGTTGCGCATGCCCAACAGGTGATTCCGGACTGTCCGGCACATGGTTCTGGCACGTCTGAGAGGTGGTTCCGGCATGCCCGGCAGGTCATCCCAGAGAGTCCTCCAAGTGGTTCTGGCATAACACGCAGGTGATTTTGGCGTGTCTGGCAGGTGTTTCTTGCAAGTCGAGAGTGTGGCTCAGGCATGCTCAGCAGGTGCTTCCGGCGTGTCCGGCACGTGGTTCTGGTGTGTCTGAGAGCTGGTTCTGGCATGTCCAGCAGATGATTCCGGAGTGTCCACCAAGTGGTTCTGGCGTAGCCGGCAGGTTATTTTGTCGTGTCCGGCAGGTGGTTCTGTGGAGTGGATCAGGAACTTCCGGCATTCTCGGCAGGTGCTTCCACCGTCTCCGGCATGTGTTTGTGGCACCTCTGAGAGGTGGTTCCATCATGCCCGGCAGGTGATTCCGGAGTGTCCAACAAGTGGTTGTGGTATACCCAGCTGGTGATTTCTGTGTGTACGGCAGGTGGTCCTGGCATGTCAAGCAGGTGGTCCCGGCGTGTCCAGCAGGTGGTTCCGGCGTGTCCGGCACATGGTTCTGGCACGTCTGAGAGGTGGTTCCGGCCTGCACGGCAGGTGATCCAGGAGAGTCCTCCAAGTGGTTCTGGCGTACCCCGCAGGTGTTTCTGGTGTGTCCGGTAGGTGGCTCTGGTGAGTCGAGCAGGTGGTTCCGGCGTGCTCGGCAGGTGCTTCCGGTCTCTCCGGCACGTGGTTGAGGCACGTCTGAGAGATGGTCCCGGCATGCCCGGCCGGTGATTCCGGAGTGTCAGGCATGTAGTTCTGGCACCTCTGAGAGGTGGTTCCGGCATGCCCGGCAGGTGAATCTAGAGTGTCTGTCAAGAGGTTCTGGCGTAGCCGGCAGGTGATTTTGGCATGTCCAGCAGGTGGTTCTGGGGAGTGGATCAGGTGGTTCCGGCATACTCGGCAGGTGGTACCGGCATGTCCGGAACATGGTTCTGGCAAGTCTGAGAGGTGGTTCCGGCATGCCCGACACGTGATTCCGGAGTGTCCGCCAAGTGGTTCTGGCGTACCCCGCAGGTGATTTTGGCGTGTCTGTCAGGTGTTTCTTGCGAGTCGAGCAGCTGGCTCAGGCATGCTCAGCAGGTGCTTCCGGCGTTTCCGGCACGTGGTTCTGGGGTGTCTGAGAGCTGGCTCTGGCATGTCCGGCAGATGATTCCGGAGTGTCCGCCAAGTGGTTCATGCGTAGCTGGCAGGTGATGTTGGCGTGACCGGCAGGTGGTTCCAACCAGCCCGGCAGGTGATTCCAAAGTGTTCACCAACTGGTTGTGGCGTGGCCGGCAGGTGATTTTTGCGTGTCCGGCAGGTGGTTCTGGCGATTCGAGCAAGTTGTTCCGGCGTGCTCGGCAGGTGCTTCCGGTGTCATTGGCATGTGGTTCTGGCATGTCTTAGAGGTGGTTCCGGCGTGCACAGCAGGTGATTCCGGAGTGTTTGCCAAGTGTTTCTGGCGTAGCCGGCAGGTGATTTTGGCGTGTCCAGCAGGTGGTTCTGGGGAGTGGATCAGGTGGTTCTGGCATACTCGGCAGGTGGTACCGCCGAGTCTGGAACATGGTTCTGGCAAGTCTGAGATGTGGTTCCGCCTGCCCGACATGTGATTCCTGAGTGTCCGCCAAGTGGCTCTGGCATACCCGGAAGGTGATGTTGGTGTGTCCGGCAGGTGGTTCTGGGGAGTGGATCAGGTGGTTCCGGCATACTCGGCAGGTGTTCTGGCGTGTGCGGCACATAGTTCTGGCACGTCTGAGAGGTGGTTCCGGCATGCCCGGCAGGTGATCCCGGAGTGTCCTCTAAGTGGTTCTGGCGTACCCTGCAGGTGTTTCTGTTGTGTCCGGCAGGTGGCTCTGGTGAGTCGAGCTGGTGGTTCCGGCGTGCTCAGCAGGTGGTTCAGGCAAGTCCGGCAGGTGTTTGCAATCTGTACATGACGTGGTTCCGGCATGCCTGCAAGGTGATTCTGCAGTGTCCACCAAGTGGTTTTGGTGTTGCCGGCATATGATTTTGGCCTGTCAGGCAGGTGGTTCCGGTGAGCTCGGCATGTGCTTCCGGTCTCTCCGGCACATGGTTGTGGCACGTCTGAGAGATCGTTCCGGCATGCCCGGCAGGTGATTCCGGAGTCTCTGGCATGTGGTTCTGGCACCTCTGAGAGGTGGTTCTGTCATGCCCGGCAGGTGTTTCCGGAGTGTCTGCCGAGTGGTTCTGGCATAGCCAGCAGGTGATTTTGGCATGTCCAGCAGGTGGTTCTGGGGAGTGGATCAGGTGGTTCCGGCATACTAGGCAGGTGGTAGCTGTGTGTCCGGAACTAGGTTCTGGAACGTCTGAGAGGTTGTGTTGTCATGCCCTTCACGTGATTCTGGCTTGTCTGCCAAGTGGTTCTGGTGTAGCGGGCTGGTGATTTTATCGTGTCCGGCAGGTGTGACCGGTGAGTCAAACAGGTGGTTCCGGCGAGTGTTTCCTTTGCTTCCGGTCTGTCCGGGAGATGGTTCCGCCTGTCCGGCACGTGCTTCTGGCACTTCTGAGAGGTTGTGCTGGCATGCCCGGCAGATGATTCTGGCGTGTCCGCCAAGTGGTTCTGGCGTAGCCGGAAGGTGATTTTGGCGTGTCCCGCTGGTGGTTCTGTGGAGTGGATCAGGAACTTCTGGCATTCTCGGCAGGTGCTTCCGCCGTCTCCGGCATGTGGTTGTGGCACCTCAAAGAGGTGATTCCAGCATGCCCGTCAGGTGATTCCGGAGTGTCCGACAAGTGGTTGTGGCATAGCCGGCTGGTGATTTTGGCGTGTCCGGCAGGTGGTTGTGGCGAGTCAAGCAGGTGGTCCCGGCGTCTCAGGCAGGTGGTTCCGGTCTGTCCTGGAGGTGGTTCCAGAGTGTCCGCCGAGTGGTTCTGGCATAGCCGGCTGGTGATTTTGGGGTGTCCAGCAGGTGGTTATGTGGAGTAGATCTGGAACTTCTCGCATTCTCAATGGGTTCTTCCGCCGTCTCCGGCATGTGGTTGTGGAACCTCTGAGAGGTGGTCCCGGCATGCCCGGCAGGTGATTCCGGAGTGTCTTCCTGAGTGGTTCCGGCGTGTCCGGCAGGTGTTTGCAGTCTGTCCATAACGTGGTTCTGGCATGCCCGCCAGGTGATTCTGGAGTTTCCAACAATTCGTTTTGGCGTAGCCGGCATATGATTTTGGCCTGTCAGGCAGGTGGTTCCGGCATGTCCAGCAGGTGTTTCCGGCGAGCTCGGGAGTTGCTTCCGGTCTCTCCGGCACGCGGTTCTGGCACCTCTGAGAGGTGGTTCCGGCATGCCCGGCAGGTGATACCGGAGAGTCCTCCAATTGGTTCTGGCGTAGCCGGCAGGTGATTTTGGCGTGTCCAGCAGGTGGTTCCGGCAAGCGCGGCAGATAATTCCGAAGTGTTCACCAACTGGTTGTGGCGTAGCCGGCAGGTGATTTTGGCGTGTCCGGCAGGTGGTTCTGGCGAGTCGAGCAGGTGGTTCCGGCGTGCTCGGCAGGTGCTTCCAGGGTCATTGGCACGTGGTTCTGGCATATCTGAGAGGTGGTTCCGGCATGCCCGGCAGGTGATTCCGGAGTGTTCGCCAAGTCTTTCCGGCGTAGCCGGCAGGTGATTTTGCATCTCCAGCGGTCGTTCCGGCGGGTCGAGCCGGTGGTTCCGGCGTGTCCGGCAAGTGGTTCCACTCTGTCAGGCAGGTGGTTCTGTGGTGTCCGGCACGAGGTTCAGTCTGAGAGGCTGTGCCGGCATGCCCCTCACGTGATTCTGGCTTGTCCCCGAAGTGGTGCTGGTGTAGCGGGCAGGTGATTTTGGCGTGTCCGGCAGGTGGTTCAGGCGAGTTGAGCAGGTGGTTGCGACGTGCTCGGCAGGTGCTTCCGGCGTTTCCGGCACGTGTTTCTGGCACATCTGACTGGTGGTTCCGGCATGCCCAAAATTTGATTCCGGTCTGTCCGGTAGGTGGTTCCGGCGTGCACGGCACGTGGTTCTGGTACGTCTCAGAGGTGGTTGCGTATGCCCAACAGGTGATTCCGGACTGTCCGCCACGTGCTTCTGGCACGTCTGAGAGGTGGTTCCAACATGCCCGGCAGGTCATTTCGGAGAGTCGTCCAAGTGGTTCTGGCGTAGCCCACAGGTGATTTTGGCGTGTCCGGCAGGTGGTTCCGCCGTGCTCGGCAGGTGGTTCAGGCATGGCCGTCACGTGGTTCCAGTCTGTCCAGGACGTGTTTTCAGCTTCTCCGGCAGGTGGTTCTGGTACGTCTGAGAGGTGGTTCCGCCATGGCTGGCAGGTGATCCCGGACTGTCCCCCAGGTGGTTCTGGCATAGCCAGCAGTTGATATTGGCCTGTCCGGCAGGTGGTTCCAGCGAGTCGAACAGGTGGCTCCGGCGTTCTTGGCAGGTGGTTCCGGTCTGTCCGCTGGGGGTTTCCGGCTTGTCTGGCACGTGCTTCCGGCACGTCTGAGAGGTGGTTCCGGCATGCGCGGCAGGTGATTCCCTAGTGTCCGCCAGGTGGTTCCGGCGTACCCGGCAGGGGATTTTGGCGTGTCCGGCAGGTGTTTCTGGCGAGTCGAGCAGGTGGCTCCGGCATGCTCGGCAGGTGCTTCCGGCGTCTCCGGCACTTGGTTCCGGTGTGTCTCAGAGCTGGTTCCGGCATGTCTGGCAGATGATTCCGGAGTGTCCCCCAAGTGGTTCTGGCATACCCGGCTGGTGATTTTGGCATGTCAGGTAGCTGGTTCCGGCGAGTCGAGCAGGTGGCTCCGGCATGCTCGGCAGGTTGTTCAGCCAGGTCTGGCAGGTGTTTTCCGTCTGTTCGTGGTGTGGTTCCAGCATCTCATGCACATGGCTCTGGCACGTCTGAGATGTGGTCCCGGCCGGCCCGACAGGTGTTTCCACAGTTTCTGCCAAGTGGTACTGGCGTAGTTGGCAGGTGATTTTGGCATGACCGGCAGGTGGATCCGGCAAGCCCGGCAGGTGATTCCGAAGTGTTCCCCAACTGGTTGTGGCGTAGCAGGCAGGTGATTTTGCATGTCCAGCGGTCGTTCCGGCGGGACGAGCCGGTGGTTCCGGCGTGTCCGGCAAGTGGTTCCACTCTGTCCGGCAGGTGGTTCTGTGGTGTCCGGCACGAGGTTCAGTCTGAGAGGCTGTGCCGGCATGCCCCTCACGTGATTCCGGCTTGTGCCCGAAGTGGTGCTGGTGTAGCGGGCAGGTGATTTTGGCGTGTCCGGCAGGTGGTTCAGGCGAGTTGAGCAGGTGGTTGCGACGTGCTCGGCAGGTGCTTCCGGCGTCTCCGGCACGTGTTTCTGGCACATCTGACTGGTGGTTCCGGCATGCCCAAAAGTTGATTCCGGTCTGTCCGGTAGGTGGTTCCGGCGTGCACGGCACGTGGTTCTGGTACGTCTCAGAGGTGGTTGCGTATGCCCAACAGGTGATTCCGGACTGTCCGCCACGTGCTTCTGGCACGTCTGAGAGGTGGTTCCAACATGCCCGGCAGGTCATTTCGGAGAGTCGTCCAAGTGGTTCTGGCGTACCCGGCAGGTGATTTTTGCGTGATCGGCAGGTGGTTCTGGCGAGTCGAGCAGGTGGTTCCGGCGTGCTCGGCTGGTGCTTCCGGGGTCATTGGCACGGGGTTCTGGCATGTCTGAGAGGTGGTTCCTGCATGCCCGGCAAGTGATTCCGGAGTGTTCGCCAAGTGGTTCTGGCATAGTCGGCAGGTGATTTTGGCATGTCCGGCAGGTGGTTCAGGCGAGTTGAGCAGGTGGTTCCAACGTGCTTGGCAGGTGCTTCCGGCGTCTCCGGCACGTGTTTCTGGCACATCTGACAGGTGGTTCCGGCATGCCCGAAAGGTGATTCCGGTCTGTCCGGTAGGTGGTTCCAGCCTGCACGGCATGTGGTTCTGGTACGTCTCAGAGGTGGTTGCGCATGCCCAACAGGTGATTCCGGACTGTCCGCCACATGGTTCTGGCACGTCTGAGAGGTGGTTCCGGCAGGCCCGGCAGGTCATCCCAGAGAGTCCTCCAAGTGGTTCTGGCATAACACGCAGGTGATTTTGGCGTGTCTGGCAGGTTGTTCCGTTGTGCTTGGCAGGTGGTTCAGGCTTGGCCGGCAGGTGGTTCCAGACTGTCCAGGATGTGTTTCCAGCTTCTCCGGCAGGTGGTTCTGGTACGTCTGAGAGGTGGTTCCGCCATGGCTGGCAGGTGATCCCGGACTGTCCCCCAGGTGGTTCTGGCATAGCCAGCAGTTGATATTGGCCTGTCCGAGAGGTGGTTCCAGCGAGTCGAACAGGTGGCTCCGGTGTTCTTGGCAGGTGGTTCGGGTCTGTCCGGTAGGTGATTCCGGCGTGTCCGGCACGTGCTTCCGGCACGTCTGAGAGGTGGTTCCGGCATGCACGACAGGTGATTTCGGAGTGTCCGCCAGGTGGTTCTGGCGTACCCGGCAGGTGACTTTGGCGTGTCCGGCAGGTGTTTCAGGCGAGTCGAGCAGGTGGCTCCGGCATGCTCGGCAGGTGCTTCCGGCGTCTCCATCACGTGGTTCTGGTGTGTCTGAGAGCTGGTTCCGGCATGTCCGGCAGATGATTCCGGAGTGTCCGCCAAGTGGTTCTGGCATTCCCGGGTGGTGATTTTGGAATGAGCGGCAGGTGGTTCCAGCAAGCCCGGCAGGTGATTCCGAAGTGTTCCCCAACTGGTTGTGGCGTAGCCGGCAGGTGATTTTTGCGTTTCCGGCAGGTGGTTCTGGCGAGTCGAGCAGGTGGTTCCGGCGTGCTCGGCAGGTGCTTCCGGGGTCATTGGCACGTGGTTCTGGCATATCTGAGTGGTGGTTCCGGCATGCCCGGCAGGTGATTTGGAGTGTCCGCCAGGTGGTTCTCGCGTACCCAGCAGGTGATTTTGGCGTGTCTGGCAGGTTGTTCCGTTGTGCTTGGCAGGTGGTTCAGGCTTGGCCGGCAGGTGGTTCCAGACTGTCCAGGACGTGTTTCCAGCTTCTCCGACACATGGTTCTGGTATGTCTCAGTGGTGGTTGCGTATGCCCAACAGGTGATTCCGGACTGTCCGCCACGTGCTTCTGGCACGTCTGAGAGGTGGTTCCAACATGCCCGTCAGGTCATTTCGGAGAGTCGTCCAAGTGATTCTGGCGTAGCCCGCAGGTGATTTTGGCGTGTCCGGCAGGTGGTTCCGCCGTGCTCGGCAGGTGGTTCAGGCATGGCAGTCACGAGGTTCCAGTCTGTCCAGGACGTGTTTCCAGCTTCTCCGGCAGGTGGTTCTGGTACGTCTGAGAGGTGGTTCCGCCATGGCTGGCAGGTGATCGCGGACTGTCCCCCAGGTGGTTCTGGCATAGCCAGCAGTTGATATTGGCCTGTCCGGCAGGTGGTTCCAGCGAGTCGAACAGGTGGCTCCGGCGTTCTTGGCAGGTGGTTCCGGTCTGTCCGGTAGGTGTTTCCGGCGTGTCTGGCACGTGTTTCCGGCACGTCTGAGAGGTGGTTCCCGCATGTCCGGCAGATGATTCCGGAGTGTCCTTCAAGTGGTTCTGGCATACCCGGCTGGTGATTTTGGCATGTCAGGTAGGTGGTTCCGGCGAGTCGAGCAGGTGAGTCCGGCGTGCTCGGCAGGTTGTTCAGACGGGTCTGGCAGGTGTTTTCCGTCTGTTCGGGGTGTGGTTCCAGCATCTCATGCACATGGTTCTGGCACGTCTGAGATGTGGTTGCGGCCGGCCCGACAGGTGTTTCCACAGTGTCCGCCAAGTGGTACTGGCGTAGTTGGCAGGTGATTTTGGCATGACCGGCAGATGGTTCCAGCAAGCCCAGCAGGTGATTCCGAAGTGTTCCCCAACTGGTTGTGGCGTAGCCGGCAGGTGATTTTTGCGTGTCCGACAGGTGGTTCTGGCGAGTCGAGCAGGTGGTTCCGGCGTGCTCGGCAGGTGCTTCCGGGGTCATTGGCACGTGGTTCTGGCATATCTGAGAGGTGGTTCCGGCATGCCCGGCAGGTGATTCCGGAGTGTTCAGCAAGTGTTTCCGGCATAGCCGGCAGGTGATTTTGCATGTCCAGCGGTCGTTCCGGTGGGCCGAGCCGGTGGTACCGGCGTGTCCGGCAGGTGGTTCCGGTCTGTCCGGCAGGTTGGTCTGTGTTGTGCGGCACGAGGTTCAGTCTGAGAGGCTGTGCCGGCATGCCCCTCACGTGATTCCGGCTTGTCCCCGAAGTGGTGCTGGTGTAGCGGGCAGGTGATTTTGGCGTGTCCGGCAGGTGGTTCAAGCGAGTTGAGCAGGTGGCTGCGACGTGCTCGGCAGGTGCTTCCGGCGTCTCCGGCACGTGTTTCTGGCACATCTGACTGGTGGTTCCGGCATGCCCAAAAGTTGATTCCGGTCTGTCCGGTAGGTGGATCCGGCGTGCACGGCACGTGGTTCTGGTACGTCTCAGAGGTGGTGGCGTATGCCCAACAGGTGATCCCGGACTGTCCGCCACGTGCTTCTGGCACGGGCACGTCTGAGAGGTGGTTCCAACATGCCCGGCAGGTCATTTCGGAGAGTCGTCCAAGTGGTTCTGGCGTAGCCCGCAGGTGATTTTGGCGTGTCCGGCAGGCGGTTCCGCCGTGCTCGGCAGGTGGTTCAGGCATGGCCGTCACGTGGTTCCAGTCTGTCCAGGACGTGTTTCCTGCTTCTCCGGCAGGTGGTTCTGGTACGTCTGAGAGGTGGTTCCGCCATGGCTGGCAGGTGATTCCGGATCATCCCCCAGGTGGTTCTGGCATAGCCAGCAGTTGATATTGGCCTGTCCGGCAGGTGGTTCCAGCGAGTCGAACAGGTGGCTCCGGCGTGCTCGGCAGGTGGTTCCGGTCTGTCCGGTACGTGATTCCGGCGTGTCCGGCACGTGCTTCCGGCACGTCTGAGAGGTGGTTCCGGCATGCGCGACAGGTGATTTCGGAGTGTCCGCCAGGTGGTTCTGGCATAGTCGGCAGGTGATTTTGGCATGTCCGGCAGGTGGTTCAGGCGAGTTGAGCAGGTGGTTCCAACGTGCTTGGCAGGTGCTTCCGGCGTCTCCGGCACGTGTTTCTGGCACATCTGACAGGTGGTTCCGGCATGCCCGAAAGGTGATTCCCGTCTGTCCGGTAGGTGGTTCCAGCCTGCACGGCATGTGGTTCTGGTACGTCTCAGAGGTGGTTGCGCATGCCCAACAGGTGATTCCGGACTGTCCGCCACATGGTTCTGGCACGTCTGAGAGGTGGTTCCGGCATGCCCGGCAGGTCATCCCAGAGAGTCCTCCAAGTGGTTCTGGCATAACACGCAGGTGATTTTGGCGTGTCTGGCAGGTTGTTCCGTTGTGCTTGGCAGGTGGTTCAGGCTTGGCCGGCAGGTGGTTCCAGACTGTCCAGGACGTGTTTCCAGCTTGTCCGGCAGGTGGTTCTGGTACGTCTGAGAGGTGGTTCCGCCATGGCTGGCAGGTGATTCCGGACCGTCCCCCAGGTGGTTCTGGCATAGCCAGCAGTTGATATTGGCCTGTCCGGCAGGTGGTTCCAGCGAGTCGAACAGGTGGCTCCGGCGTGCTCGGCAGGTGGTTCCGGTCTGTCCGGTAGGTGATTCCGGCGTGTCCGGCACGTGCTTCCGGCACGTCTGAGAGGTGGTTCCGGCATGCGCGACAGGTGATTTCGGAGTGTCTGCCAGGTGGTTGTGGCGTACCCGGCAGGTGATTTTGGCGTGTCCGGCAGGTGTTTCTGGCGAGTCGAGCAGGTGGCTCCGGCATGCTCGGCAGGTGCTTCCGGCGTCTCCGGCACGTGGTTCTGGTGTGTCTGAGAGCTGGTTCCGGCATGTCCGGCAGATGATTCCGGAGTGTCCGCCAAGTGGTTCTGGCATACCCGGCTGGTGATTTTGGCATGTCAGGTAGGTGGTTCCGGCGAGTCGAGCAGGTGGCTCCGGCGTGCTCGGCAGGTTGTTCAGACGGGTCTGGCAGGTGTTTTCCGTCTGTTTGGGGTGTGGTTCCAGCATCTCATGCACATGGTTCTGGCACGTCTGAGATGTGGTTCCGGCCGGCCCGACAGGTGTTTCCACAGTGTCCGCCAAGTGGTACTGGCGTAGTTGGCAGGCGATTTTGGCATGACCGGCAGGTGGTTCCAGCAAGCCCGGCAGGTGATTCCGAAGTGTTCCCCAACTGGTTGTGGCGTAGCCGGCAGTTGATATTTGTGTGTCCGGCAGGTGGTTCTGGCGAGTCGAGCAGGTGGTTCCGGCGTGCTCGGCAGGTGCTTCCGGGGTCATTGGCACGTGGTTCTGGCATATCTGAGAGGTGGTTCCGGCATGTCCGGCAGGTGATTCCGGAGTGTTCGCCAAGTGTTTCTGGCGTAGCCGGCAGGTGATTTTGCATCTCCAGCGGTCGTTCCGGCGGGTCGAGCCGGTGGTTCCGGCGTGTCCGGCAGGTGGTTCCAGTCTGTCCGGCAGGTGGTTCTGTGGTGTCCGGCATGAGGTTCAGTTGAGAGGCTGTGCCGGCATGCCCCTCACGTGATTCCGGCTTGTCCCCGAAGTGGTGCTGGTGTAGCGGGCAGGTGATTTTGGCGTGTCCGGCAGGTGGTTCAGGCGAGTTGAGCGGGTGGTTGCG